>NC_047109.1:10530402-10685162 GCF_902500255.1 Thalassophryne amazonica | reverse complement strand
CTCTGTGTTTGCGTGTCTCTGTGTTTCTGTGCGTGTCTCTGTGTTTGTGTGTCTCTGTGTTTGTGTGCGTGTCTGTGTTTATGTGCGTGTCTCTGTGTTTCTGTGCATGTCTCTGTGTTTGTGTGTCTCTGTGTTTGTGTGCGTGTCTGTGTTTCTGTGCATGTCTCTGTGTTTGTGTGTCTCTGTGTTTGTGTGTGTGTCTCTGTGCGTGTCTCTGTGTGTGTCTCTGTGTTTGTGTGTCTCTGTGTTTCTGTGCGTGTGCATGTCTCCGTGTTTCTGTGCGTGTCTCTGTGCTTGTCTCTGTGTTGGTGTGTGTGTCTCTGTGTTTCTGTGCGTGTCTCTGTGTTTGTGTGCGTGTCTCTGTGTTTCTGTACGTGTCTCTGTGTTTGTGTGCGTGCCTCTGTGCGTGTCTCTGTGTCTCTGTGCATGTCTCTGTGTTTGTGTGCGTGTCTCTGTGCGTGTCTCTGTGTTTGTGTGTCTCTGTGTTTGTGTGCATGTCTGTGTATGTGTGCGTGTCTCTGTTTGTGTGCGTGTCTCTGTGTCTCTGTGCCTGTCTCTGTGTTTGTGTGCATGTCTCTGTGTTTCTGTGCGTGCCTCTGTGCGTGTCTCTGTCTCTCTGTGCATGTCTCTGTGTTTGTGTGCGTGTCTCTGTGCGTGTCTCTGTGTTTGTGTGTGTCTCTGTGTTTCTCTGCGTGTCTCTGTATTTGTGTGTCGCTGTATTTGTGTGTGTGTCTGTGTTTGTGTGCGTCTCTGTGTTTCTGTGCGTGTGCATATCTCTGTATTTGTGTGTGTGTCTCTGTGTATGTCTCTGTGTTTGTGTGTGTCTCTGTGTTTGTGTGCATGTCTCTGTGTTTCTGTGCATGTGTGTGTCTCTGTGTTTCTGTGCGTGTCTCCGTGTTTCTGTGCGTGTCTCTGTGCTTGTCTCCCGTGTTTCTGTGCGTGTCTCTGTGCTTGTCTCTGTGTGTGTCTCTGTGTTGGTGTGTGTGTGTCTCTGTGTTTCTGTGCGTGTCTCTGTGTTTGTGTGTGTGTCTCTGTGTTTCTGTGCGTGTCTCTGTGTTGGTGTGTGTGTCTCTGTGTTTCTGTGCGTGCCTTTGTGCGTGTCTCTGTGTCTCTGTGCATGTCTCTGTGTTTGTGTGCGTGTCTCTGTGTTTGTGTGTGTGTCTCTGTGTTTGTGTGCGTGTCTCTCTGTTTGTGTGCGTGTCTCTGTGCCTCTGTGCGTGTCTCTATGTTTGTGTGCGTATCTCTGTGTTTCTGTGCGTGTCTCTGTGTCTCTGTGCATGTCTCTGTGTTTGTGTGCGTGTCTTTGTGCGTGTCTCTGTGTTTGTGTGTGTCTCTGTGTTTCTGTGCGTGTCTCTGTGTTTGTGTGTCTCTGTGTTTGTGTGCGTGTCTGTGTTTGTGTGCGTGTCTCTGTGTCTCTGTGCATGTCTCTGTGTTTGTGTGTCTCTGTGTTTGCGTGTCTCTGTGTTTCTGTGCGTGTCTCTGTGTTTGTGTGTCTCTGTGTTTGTGTGCGTGTCTGTGTTTATGTGCGTGTCTCTGTGTTTCTGTGCATGTCTCTGTGTTTGTGTGTCTCTGTGTTTGTGTGCGTGTCTGTGTTTCTGTGCATGTCTCTGTGTTTGTGTGCGTGTCTCTGTGTTTCTGTACGTGTCTCTGTGTTTGTGTGCGTGCCTCTGTGCGTGTCTCTGTGTCTCTGTGCATGTCTCTGTGTTTGTGTGCTTGTCTCTGTGTGTGTCTCTGTGTTGGTGTGTGTGTCTCTGTGTTTCTGTGCGTGTCTCTGTGTTTGTGTGCGTGTCTCTGTGTTTCTGTACGTGTCTCTGTGTTTGTGTGCGTGCCTCTGTGCGTGTCTCTGTGTCTCTGTGCATGTCTCTGTGTTTGTGTGCGTGTCTCTGTGTGTGTCTCTGTGTTTGTGTGTCTCTGTGTTTGTGTGCGTGTCTGTGTTTGTGTGCGTGTCTCTGTGTGTGTCTCTGTGTTTGTGTGTCTCTGTGTTTGTGTGCGTGTCTCTGTGTCTCTGTGCGTGTCTCTGTGTTCGTGTGCGTGTGCGTGTCTCTGTGTGTGTCTCTGTGTTTGTGTGTCTCTGTGTTTGTGTGCGTGTCTCTGTGCGTGTCTCTGTGCGTGTCTCTGTGTTTGTGTGCGTGTGCGTGTCTCTGTGTGCGTGTCTCTGTGTCTCTGTGTGCATGTCTGTCTCTGGTTCCCTCCAAGGACGGTTTATGTTCCTGCTGCTGTTCATAATGATACAGTTTTCTCATGCAGACCGTGCAAATGAAGTGTCTTGTCTCAGGAGGACAGAGACAGGCAATGTGGCCCTGAATCAAACCCTGGTCTCCAAATGTACAGGACACCTCCTTATCCCACTGAGCTCCCAGCTTTATAGTACGTCTGATAAGTGTTACTGTTTTTCCAGTTTATTTTCCGTCTCTGGGATTGTGCCGTGTGTTCAATCCCCATGGTTCATATTTGATACTTTTTGGACTATTTTGCTGCTGGTCTCTGACCTCTTTTCAGCTCCCCATTGTCTCATTAGCCCAGACATGTGTTATCAAGTGAACTGTTACGTAGAAACAGGCAATCTGAACATTCATTTGAGTAAAAATAAGTACAGAGATGGGTGACTGTCTGAGCATATAATTGAAGTGGAGACATAAGTGTAGAACACATGAAAAAGGACAGTATGTACAAGATTTCAATAAAATAGCTAAATGCACTGTACTGAAATATGTGAAAAACATAACGTTGGGTATATATGGTAATTTCCTTGTCCCTGGTGAAGATTGGGGCCCATCAATACTTTTATGGGTTATTCACCCTTCAGTACTAAGATACTGTGGACATTCAGTCTTTTATTATTGCCATGAGGGTCCATGAGAAGGGAAAGAAACAGTAACACTGAAGAGAAATGATACAACCTCACCCTGTAATGTTGTATTTTGTGTGTTGAAATACCTAGCAGATTACTTAACTTTCACTGATTGTTCTACAACCCCAATTCCAATGAAGTTGGGACATTGTGTAAAATGTAAATAAAAACAGAATACGATTTGCAAATCCTCTTCAACCTATATTCAATTGAATACACCACAAAGACAAGATATTTAATGTTCAAACTGATAAACTATTGTTTTGTGCAAATATTTGGTCATTTTGAAATGGATGCCTGCAACACGTTTCAAAAAAGTTGGGACAGGGCAACAAAAGACTGGGAAAGTTGATGAATGCTCAAAGAACACCGGAACCAGGTGAGTGTCATGATTTGGTATAAAAGGAGATGAGACCAAAGTAGAACTTTGTGGTCTTAATTCCACTTGCCGTGTTTGCAGGAAGAAGAATGCTGAGCTCCATCCCAAAAACACTGCACTAGGCCCGTCTTAAGTTTGCCCATGACCATTTGAATGATCCAGAGGAGTCATGGGAGAAGGACCAGGAAGAGGAGACATCATGTAAGACCAAGCCCCTCCAGGGGATAGTGATATTACACACACAGATCTTTGCACATAATGTGATGAGGTTGCACAGTTTGACTCCCTGCAGGGAGCTGAGTGATATATATATATATATATATATATATATATATATATATATATATATATATATATATATATATATATATATATATATATATATATATATATATATATATATATATATATATATATATATATATATATATATATATATATATATGTGTGTGTGTGTGTGTGTGCAATCACCATTTGACAGCTTGTGTTAAATAAAGGAGCTTCAGTTTTATATTGATAATTGGTGCTTCTGTCAACCTTTTCATATTTGACCCACTTTCAGGTGTTGGAAGAAGAGAAGAGCAGATGGAATAATCACCTCTGAATAGTCTGAACTCTTCTCTAAAGCTACAAACCAACATGATGTTTGTGAGAAAAAGCCCAGGGATTTATGGGAAAGTCAACCTTATCACTGTTTAAGCAGCAGTAAGAAGACCAGCGTGAGAGAGGACGTGACTGTTTTAACCTTCATCTCAGAATGTCTCTTTTACAAACATAAGGCAGCAAATATAATTTATTTCATTTTAATAGTGCTGTGAATAAATCTTACATTTGGAGGAACCTGTAAGGTTTAATTACAGACTGAATCACTGTTACCTTTTTCCAACATCATGGTTTGTCAGGAACCTAAATATTACGTCATTAATCTTCAGATTTCCAGAGTAAACGTACAATAGAAGCTCTTTATGTTTATACTTTGATTTTTATTCCTAAAAACAAAACAAAAAGATGAACAGATAATGAAAATAGAAAATGCAACATTTCTCTGTGTGAGACAGAGGGGCAGAAGCCAGACGGTACACTTTTGTCCTCGTGTCTTTCTGCTGAGACCACGTTTGGACACTTTTCCTGCCAGGGATCCTCATTATCTCTGCTCCTGCAGCTCGCCGCCAACACCTGCATCTAATGAGTCACTTTTTAAGAACTCTCACCTCGTTCAGCTTCCTGCCGGGTTCTCTGATCGTCACGGCTTCATGATGCACATTTTTCTGTGACTGATTTGCTTTTAGTCCGAGAGTCGTATGCGCCGTTCATAGTGTTTGGTGTTTTATTCAGATCTCTGGGTTTCTGTTGGTCAGTGTTATCTCCCACCTATTATGTAACAGCAGTTATCCTCCGTCTGTTTACTCCTCATGCTTCCTCTTGGTGACATTCTCTTCAGTGTTAGTTATTGGAGGAGGTTGTTTTCACCCCTGTTTGTTTGCCTGTTTTCTGAACAGCCTGGAACCAACAAATATTGCTATGAAATTTTTTTTACTGAAGATTTATATTCTGATAGGCAAGAACTGATACAATTTTCAAGGTCATAGGTCAAAGGTCAAAGTCAGGAAAAATCTTGGAACACTGGAAAAAAATCTGGCCCGTATTTGTGAAGCAACTCAAAGTCCTCTCAAAGCGCTCCTAACTTAGCCTAAAATTTTCTGCCAAGGAATCTTAGCCCAAGAGGCAACCAGCGGGTATCTGAGAGCAACTCTGAGCAAGGAAGGGACGGAAAGGCCTATCTTAGTAAGGAGGCGGGGTTAACCCCATTGCTAGGTATGAGGCAGTCCTGTAAGAGCTGTGATTGGTTGTCGCAAAAAGGGGAGGAGAAATAAAAACAAATGCAGTCCATCCTCATAGTCATGAATGAACAGTAAAATCCACCGATCATATAACCTGAACTGCATTAAGACGTGTAATCGTGAGGATAATGTTGATATGATGATCAAACTCAGCAAAATTAAATGAATTGTTACAAAGCTTGAAAACGTTTGAATGTACGTCATTCACATGCTGAATATCTATGTATTAAAAGCATGCATACGTGCGTGCGTGTTTATTTAGTACATTCATTGCGAGTACATAATGTAATTTTAGATATGTTAAAAATACATGCATGACACAAGGAAATGAGAACACTTATTTCCATTGTGGTCCATCTAAAATCAAATGACAAAATAGATGTAATAATAAAAGAAAATAGCAATGTTAATAATACAAATAATAATAATAATAATAATACAAATAATAATAATAATAATAATAATAATAATAATAATGTTATTTCTTCCTCCAGTTCTTTCTGTAATACTGCCCCTTACAAAGCACAAACTCAAACTATTCCGCATTTTTAGTCACAGCAAGTCACAGCAAAAATAATCAGGCCTGGGCCCTGCAAGAACTTCTCTTACAGACAAGATCCGCTCTTACAGAACCCCAGACAATGGATACAAGCAGTTTTTATACAGGATTACATATGCGTAACAAAGGTGAACCTTATTTCACAAAATCCTTCTCTTATTGGCCCCCTGTGGGCATTCAAGGGAGGTCCATCCCCCTGCCCCAGGCCCGCGCAATAATGGGAGACATATGATTTATAATTGTAACCTAACTCTCTTTATCCTAAGTGGTACAAACTGGTTAAATCCAGTTCTACATGCACATACCAAGGAAGAACAAAGGAAACTGAGAATAAGAATGAAACTAAAAGTATAACCCTAAATATAATAACTACTTTAATACCAAAAGAAATACAGAAAACAAATAAAGAAAATCATAATTAAACACAGAAATATATCTAACAATAATAATAATAATAGTAATAATAATATTAATAATAATAATAATAGTGTGTATATGATAACAAGAAACTAAGCAATTTATAAATACATGAAGACAGTAAATTATCATAAAATGATTACGTAGATCAAGCTGGTGCGTGTTACTGACTCACTGTCATCCTACATACAGAGAATATCTCTACTTCCTCTCTGCCTTTTCTGCCATCTTCTCTGCTTAAGACACTCTTAGGCCTCTTAAAAGTCCTCTTCCCTCCTCTTACCAGTTTGGCACCTTATAGGAGCTCTCTTTTCAGGTCTAAGGTGTTTTGCAGACAAGTTTTATCTGACCAAAATTCTAAGAAATGTCTACAAATTTGAGGAATTCTAAGAGTTTTCTTCAAGCATAGAAGTAGAGAGACTTGAATGCCAACTCAAGATCTTGTTCCACTGAGTTTTGTTTGTGAGCGTGCAACCCTGAGATTTCAGCCACTCGGCCGCAAAAGTTGGGGTAATTCACTTCTGGTCGCCTGCCAGCAATAACACCAGATGTGCTTTTAAAGCAGTTTCTGCGTATTTTCTTGCATTTTCTGCTGTGGCTTCAGCAAGTTATCCCCTTGAGATATGTTCAAAGTGTATCTTGATGAAGTTTCTTGTTGATTTTAAATTGTATTCAGGACAAGACTTGCTAATATTATTGATAAGAGCATGCACACTGTGAGCAACTGTGGTGGAAAATCACGGTCAATAATCATTAATTATTCATAAAACGTGTATAAAAATACAATAAAAGCATTCAAATTAAAAAGTGAGCAAATGATGGTGATACTGAAATATTACAGATATTAGGATATGATAAAAGGCCAAGAATATGATCAATAAATAGATTGAATCATAATTTATTTAAAAAAACAGAGGGACCTCAATCCATTGCACACTGCCCATGTGGGGTGTCGGGGCACCTCAAACAAGGTAGTGCTCTCAAACCTGTATAACTGTATTTGGTCACAAAATTCAGTAGCTACTTCATCAGTATCCTCCAATGTCAGAAAGTCAATCAACTAACAAAATTACTTTTATGGTAGCGAAATAGACATATATATGTGTGTGTGTGTGTGTATGTGTAAGGATTAAACAACTCAAAGCCGTGCATTATACAGATTGAACGCACGACGCGGAGTCTAAAACACCATGACGTGAAGCGGAGTGGTGTTACTCCGCGAAGTGCATTCAAACTGTATAATCCATGGCTTTGAGTTGTTTAATCCGCTTATACCATGGTCCCACACAGCGAGCTAACACAGAAATATTTATTTAAGTTAATAGAACTTAATAAAAATGCTTAAGTATTTGAGACAATTTTATGCCAGTCTCCAGATATTTTCATCCTTGGCAACCGTAGTCTTCTTCTTTCCCGTCTTCAATCTTGTCCAGTTTGTCCGACATTAAATCTTTATCATTTGGCAGTACATCCAACCAGCCTCACAACCGCAGACCACGTATAACCACACCAGCCCAGGACCTCCACATCCAGCATGTTCACCTCCAAGATCGTCTGAGACCAGCCACTCGGACAGCTGCTGAAACAATCGGTTTGCATAACCAAAGAATTTCTGCACAAACTGTCAGAAACCGTCTCAGGGAAGCTCATCTGCATGCTCGTCGTCCTCATCGGGGTCTCGACCTGACTCCAGTTTGTCGTCGTAACCGACTTGAGTGGGCAAATGCTCACATTCGCTGGCGTTTGGCACGTTGGAGAGGTGTTCTCTTCACAGATGAATCCCGGTTCACACTGTTCAGAACAGATGGCAGATAGCGTGTGTGGCGTCGTGTGGGTGAGCGGTTTTCTGATGTCAGTGTTGTGGATCGAGTGGCCCATGGTGGCGGTGGGGTTATGGTATGGGCAGGCGTCTGTTATTGACGAAGAACACAGGTGCATTTTATTGATGGCATTTTGAATGCACAGAGATACCGTGACGAGATCCTGAGGCCCAGTGTTGTGCCATACATCCAAGAACATCACCTCATGTTGCAGCAGGATAATGCACGGCCCCATGTTGCAAGGATCTGTACACAATTCTTGGAAGCTGAAAATGTCCCAGTTCTTGCATGGCCGGCATACTCACCGGACATATCACCCATTGAGCATGTTTGGGATGCTCTGGACCGGCGTATACGACAGCGTGTACCAGTTCCTGCCAATATCCAGCAACTTCGCACAGCCATTGAAGAGGAGTGGACCAACATTCCACAGGCCACGATTGACAACCTGATCAACTCTATGCGAAGGAGATGTGTTGCACTACATGAGGCAAACGGTGGTCACACCAGATACTGACTGGTATCCCCCCCCAATAAAACAAAACTGCACCTTTCAGAGTGGCCTTTTATTGTGGACAGTCTAAGGCACACCTGTGCACTAATCATGGTGTCTAATCAGCATCTTGATATGGCACACCTGTGAGGTGGGATGGATTATCTCAGCAAAGGAGAAGTGCTCACTATCACAGATTTAGACTGGTTTATGAACAATATTTGAGGGAATGGTGATATTGTGTATGTGGAAAAAGTTTTAGATCTTTGAGTTCATCTCATACAAAATGGGAGCAAAACCAAAAGTGTTGCGTTTATATTTTTGTTAAGTGTGTATATATATATATATATATACTATATATATATATATATATATATATATATATATATATATATATATATATATATATATATATATATATATATATATGTATTTTTTGGAAGGGGAGGATTTTAGTCAGTCCAACGGAAACATGCGGATATGTGTGCGATATCAGAAGGTTGCCGGCCTCACTGCAGCAATTTCTTTATTTTCCCAGGACTTCAAAGAAATATTGGCTAACATCAATCTTGAAGATGCTGATATTCCAGAAGAACCATCCTCTTCTGCTGAACAACAAAACTCATTGGTATGAACAAATCACATTTTATTTCCAGTCATAAATTATTTCGGTATCACTGAGGTATCACACAGTCAATACCATGAAATATGCATCATTTATTTCAGTCAACACAAATCTGCCTTCAGTTTTTATCAAGCTGCCAAAACTCTGGAAAAAGATTACATCAAAAGTAATCACCAGCAAACTCAGCGGTTTTGTACGGTATTACATAATTAAAATAGACAGAAATGTTTTGTAGTTTCAGAACTCTGCACATTGCTAGAGGAGCATCTGACTCCTTGCATAATCAAGACGTCCAGGATATCTGGGATCAATTGTGAGGCCTCACAGGCGGCATTCTACCAGACAGCGGCTGACAGGATGACGCAGGTGACTGCTGTCACTGGAGACCACCAGCTGACCATGTGGCTGGCACTGCACTTGTTCACCAAACTGCTGGATGCCGAGTCGAGCAGTCCCCAGTCTGGCACCGTGGACAGCCTTGTTGGGCAGATCTCAACCGAAGAAGCCGATATCGCACACTACATCAGTGTGTGTGTCATCAGTAAGCTGCAGAAGAGAAGCAAGAATGATGATGAGAAAGAAATTCTGAGGCATTTTGTGACCGAAGTCCAGAGGGAATTTAACAAATGTCACTGTGGACGCTCAAAGTATGTTTGTGGAGATGGAGCATGCTTTCCGCATGCTGACAAAGAAATAAGTTTGGCCAAGTACAAAGATGCTTGCTATAAAACCCTGTCATCCAGAACTGTTTCTGCAGTTCAGTTTCTGCTTCAGACAGCTGCAGTGCTAAAGAAAAAGTATGATCAGACATACTGCATCTTTTTTAAGATCAGGGTACACCATAAAAATTATAATTGATGGAGTGAGAGCCAAAACTAAAACGTCAAGCAAAGACAGAGCGCTGACAGCAAAGCTGGCAAAGCAAATGTTGTGTATTTAAAATTTAACCTTGTGATTTTTACAATACTCAACCAGTGATAATAAATAATTCACCTGAAAATTAACGTCTTCTGATTTTTGGCAGAGGGGTGTCATCCACAACCACTCTGTTGGCCCTTCTCTTCCCCCGGACATTCCCTCTTGCGAGGATCGCCAAGGCCATGGTCTGCTACATCTGCTAAACTGCAGGATTGTCTTACAGACATAAAGACATGGATGACCTCTAATTTCCTGCTTTTAAACTCAGATAAAACTGAAGTTATTGTACTTGGCCCCACAAATCTTAGAAACATGGTGTCTAACCAGATCCTTACTCTGGATGGCATTACCCTGACCTCTAGTAATACTGTGAGAAATCTTGGAGTCATTTTTGATCAGGATATGTCATTCAAAGCGCATATTAAACAAAAATATGTAGGACTGCTTTTTTGCATTTACACAATATCTCTAAAATTAGAAAGGTCTTGTCTCAGAGTCATGCTAAAAAACTAATTCATGCATTTATTTCCTCTAGGCTGGACTATTGTAATTCATTATTATCCAGTTGTCCTAAAAGTTCCCTGAAAAGCCTTCAGTTAATTCAAAATGCTGCAGCTAGAGTACTGACAGGGACTAGAAGGAGAGAGCATATCTCACCCATATTGGCCTCTCTTCATTGGCTTCCTGTTAATTCTAGAATAGAATTTAAAATTCTTCTTCTTACTTATAAGGTTTTGAACAATCAGGTCCCATCTTATCTTAGGGACCTCATAGTACCATATCACCCCAATAGAGCGCTTCGCTCTCAGACTGCAGGCTTACTTGTAGTTCCTAGGGTTTGTAAGAGTAGAATGGGAGGCAGAGCCTTCAGCTTTCAGGCTCCTCTCCTCTGGAACCAGCTCCCAATTCAGATCAGGGAGACAGACACCCTCTCTACTTTTAAGATTAGGCTTAAAACTTTCCTTTTTGCTAAAGCTTATAGTTAGGGCTGGATCAGGTGACCCTGAACCATCCCTTAGTTATGCTGCTATAGACTTAGACTGCTGGGGGGTTCCCATGATGCACTGAGTGTTTCTTTCTCTTTTTGCTCTGTATGCACCACTCTGCATTTAATAATTAGTGATTGATCTCTGCTCCCCTCCACAGCATGTCTTTTTCCTGGTTCTCTCCCTCAGCCCCAACCAGTCCCAGCAGAAGACTGCCCCTCCCTGAGCCTGGTTCTGCTTGAGGTTTCTTCCTGTTAAAAGGGAGTTTTTCCTTCCCACTGTCGCCAAGTGCTTGCTCACAGGGGGTCGTTTTGACCATTGGGGTTTTTACGTAATTATTGTATGGCCTTGCCTTACAATATAAAGCACCTTGGGGCAACTGTTTGTTGTGATTTGGCGCTATATAAATAAAATTGATTGATTGATTGATACTCTATCTCACTTACAGAGTTTAGGTAGCTACTCTGCACTGTGTTGGTATATGGCATTAGAGAACATAAAGAAGGAATCATATCCTTAAACCTAGTTACAGCACTTTCTGAAAGACTTCTAGTGTAATGAAACTTATTCCCCACTGCTGGGTAGTCCATCAGAGTAAATGTAAATGTTATTAAGAAATGATCAGACAGAAGGGGGTTTTCAGGGAATACTGTTAAGTCTTCAATTTCCATACCATAAGTCAGAACAAGATCTAAGGTATGATTAAAGTGGTGGGTGGACTCATTTACATTTTGAGCAAATCCAATTGAGTCTAATAATAGATTAAATGCAGTGTTGAGGCTGTCATTCTCAGCATCTGTGTGGATGTTAAAATCGCCCACTATAATTATCTTATCTGAGCTAAGCACTAAGTCAGACAAAAGGTCTGAAAATTCACAGAGAAACTCACAGTAACGACCAGGTGGACGATAGATAATAACAAATAAAAGTGGTTTTTGAGACTTCCAATTTGGATGGACAAGACTAAGAGACAAGCTTTCAAATGAATTAAAGCTCTGTCTGGGTTTTTGATTAATTAATAAGCTGGAATGGAAGATTGCTGCTAATCCTCCACCTTGGCCCGTGCTACGAGCATTCTGACAGTTAGTGTGACTCGGGGGTGTTGACTCATTTAAACTAACATATTCATCCTGCTGTAACCAGGTTTCTCTAAGGCAGAATAAATCAATATCTTGATCAATTATTATATCATTTACTAACAGGGACTTAGAAGAGAGAGACCTAATGTTAATAGACCACATTTAACTGTTTTAGTCTGAGGTGCAGTTGAAGGTGCTATATTATTTTTTCTTTTTGAATTTTTATGCTTAAATAGATTTTTGCTGGTTATTGGTGGTCTGGGAGCAGGCACCGTCTCTATGGGTTGGGGTAATGAGGGGATGGCAGGGGGAGAGAAGCTGCAGAGAGGTGTGTAAGACTACAACTCTGCTTCCTGGTCCCAACCCTGGATAGTCAAGGTTTGCAGGATTTAAGAAAATTGGCCAGATTTCTAGAAATGAGAGCTGCTCCATCCAAAGTGGGATGGATGCCGTCTCTCCTAACAAGACCAGGTTTTCCCCAGAAGCTTTGCCAATTATCTATGAAGCCCACCTCATTTTTTGGACACCACTCAGACAGCCAGCAATTCAAGGAGAACATGCAGCTAAACATGTCACTCCCGGTCTGATTGGGGAGGGGCCTAGAGAAAACTACAGAGTCCGACATTGTTTTTGCAAAGTTACACACCGATTCAATGTTAATTTTAGTGACCTTCGATTGGCGTAACCGGGTGTCATTACTGCCGACGTGAATTACAATCTTACCAAATTTACGCTTAGCCTTAGCCAGCAGTTTCAAATTTCCTTCAATGTCGCCTGCTCTGGCCCCCGGAAGACAATTGACTATGGTTGCTGGTGTCGCTAACTTCACATTTCTCAAAACAGAGTCGCCAATAACCAGAGTTTGATCCTCGGCGGGTGTGTCGTCGAGTGGGGAAAAACGGTTAGAAATGTGAACGGGTTGGCGGTGTACACGGGGCTTCTGTTTAGGGCTACGCTTCCTCCTCACAGTCACCCAGTCGGCCTGCTTTCCCGGCTGCTCGGGATCTGCCAGAGGGAAACTAACGGCGGCTAAGCTACCTTGGTCCGCACCGACTACAGGGGCCTGGCTAGCTGTAGAATTTTCCACGGTGCGGAGCCGAGTCTCCAATTCGCCCAGCCTGGCCTCCAAAGCTACGAGTAAGCTACACTTATTAAAAGTACCATTACTGCTAAAGGAGGCCGAGGAATAACTAAACATTTCACACCCAGAGCAGAAAAGTGTGGGAGAGACAGGAGAAGCCGCCATGCTAAACCGGCTAAGAGCTAGTAGCTGCGCTAAGCTAGCGGATTCCTACAAACACACAAAGTGAATAATGTGTAAATAATTTAGAGGTGATTCAGCAGAGGGAGTGCTTTAGTTAAGGCACATGAAGATTACACTGTGAAACAAATCGTTATCTAGGTAACTAGATCAATCTAACTGCGCAGATTAAACAGCTAACAGATACAGCAAAACACCGCTGTGCTCCGGAACAGGAAGTGATACAATACCGCAGTGAGAGCCAACCACCAGATAGCAGTAGAGGCCTTGAAATCTTTTCAAAACCAGAAAGGAACTTGGCATTATTTATGGGCCATTGTGTATCTACTGTGACCAAAATACTGAGACAAACCAGTTATTATATCATCCAAACAAACGTATTCTGTTGCAATAAAAATTTGTGTAACAATAAATATTTTAAAGCACAATTTTTTTAACCTACTCTGAATCAATCATCATCAGCCACTCAGTAGGGGAGAAGGTACTGGTTGGCCCTTTGAACACCCTCAGTTTTAACCATTAAAGTCCTTAAGCAGGTCACTGTGTGAAAAAATATCTTGTGTTTGCGCAGTCAAAGACTTTATCCATAAACAGGAGGAATCTGGCAGTGTCTTGGCAGTCTTGGTCTCCAAACGTTTGCATCACACGCCCAACAGAATGACTCAGCATCTTTTCATAAACAAGAAGCAAATTGTTAGAACTGAACCGGGGAGTTTGAAGACCATCAATTTTGATCAGTTTGTAGAATACTGGCAGGACAAGAGGTGGTGCATGGATTGTCAGCCAAGGTGCTTTTCATAACAATATACATGATAATGTGGCATGAAGTAATACCAACATACCTGTGCTGCAAGATAAACCCACATGATGGACTGGGGAGTCAGTTGAACATCAACTCTTCTGGAGTCTTCTTCATAAAGTCACACCTCAGAATCGTTCCGTTTACAAATATAATATTCACAATGCATATACGAGGTTTGTCCAAAAAGTATCGGACCTTTTTATTTTTTCAAAAACCATATGGATTTGAATCACGTGTGATTGAATCAGCCAAGCGTGAACCTTCGTGCGCATGCGTGAGTTTTTTCACGCCTGTCGGTTGCGTCATTCGCCTGTGAGCAGGCTTTGTGTGAGCAGTGGTCCACCCCTCTCGTCGGATTTTTATTGTGAATAAATGTCTGAACGATTTGGAGCTTTGCTGCATCAAATTTTTCCAGAAACTGTGAGAGACCTCCAGCTGGACACTTTTCAGAAAATTTAGATGGCTTTCAGCGATGATTTTATGGGGATTACACAGATTAAGGAGTGCTCCAGCCGGTTTAAAGACCTCCCACAGCGTCTGAGAGCACGGCGCGCTCTGAGCGCCAATCGACAAGCTCAAACCCCGCTCAAACAACCAGATCATTTCCAACGTGAAGGCTTTGTTGATCCGGGACATCGTCTAACTTTCACAAAAAAGGCAGAAGGCGTGGACATCAGCACTTTTTTGGCACATTCTACTGTTACAGGAGTTTTTTTCATGGAAAGAGACGCGGAGGATTGTGCCACCATGCCGCTCATGGCGCGGGACAAAACCACCTCCGTGTTGGTCCTCATTAGCTGCGGATATCAGCGGTTAACAGCAGATATACAGCACATAGAGTATGTATTGTGTATGAATTGAGTATATATGGAGTACGTAAGGCGGATGTCATCCGCATCCAGATTTCTGAGCTACTCAAAAATCCTGGCTGCGGACATGAGTGCCTCTGCGGATGATCACGGGCGTGTTCGGATGATGGCCGACTCATACAGTCATGTTACATGGATATTGCGGATGTTTGGCGAATATGGGCCAATTTTTGCGCAATCCATACGCAAATCCTTCTAAATGCCAGTGGGACAGCGCCCTTCAGAAGAAAATTCCAATTACAGAAGGTTTTAGAACATTCCTTTACTGTGATTCATCTCACTGAATTCCTCGCAGCTGTCTAACAGAAGCTCTTGTTCCACTGGGGTGAAAACTAGTACCTTCTACTGTAACGCCCTTTGTTCATCCAATCAGAGAGCTGCAGATCACGCTTTCCAGGAACTACACATATACTGATATCCCTTTGTCAGTATCGTGCAGATGTTTAGCAATATTTTCAGAATGTAGATAAAAAAAATCTGAATTGACAGTGTTTTCACTGAGAGGCTGCTCCCCGTCTAGCTGCCACCTTATCGTGGTGGGGGAGTTTGCGTACCCGGATGATCCTAGGAGCTATGTTCAGATCGGTGGAGTGTCCTTGCCTCAAGTGGAGGAGTTTAAGTATCTCGGGGTCTTGTTCACGAGTGAGGGACGGATGGAGCGTGAGATCGATAGACGGATCGGTGCAACATCTGCAGTGATGCGGTCGCTGTATCGGACCGTCATGGTGAAGAGAATGCTGAGTAGGGGGGCAAACCTCTCGATTTACCGATCGATCTACGTTCCGATCCTCACCTATGGTCATGAGATTTGGCTCATGACAGAAAGAACGAGATCGCAAGTACAAGCGGCCGAGATGAGTTTCCTCCACAGGGTGGCTGGGCACTCCCTTAGAGATAGGGTGAGGAGCTCGGTCACTCAGGAGGAGCACGGAGTCGAGCCGCTGCTCCTCCACGTCGAAAGAGTGAGAGCCAACCACCTACTGGTGGCCTCTACTGCCATCTGGTGGTTGGCTTTCACTGCGGTATTGTATCACTTCCTGTTCCGGAGCACAGCGGTGTTTTGCTGTATCTGTTAGCTGTTTAATCTGCGCAGTTAGATTGATCTAGTTACCTAGATAATGATTTGTTTCACAGTGTTATCTTCACGTGCCTTAACTAAAGCACTCCCTCTGCTGAATCACCTCTAAATTATTTACACGTTATTCACTTTGCGTGTTTTTAGGAATCCGCTAGCTTAGCGCAGCTACTAGCTCTTAGCCGGTTTAGCATGGCGGCTTCTCCTGTCTCTCCCGCACTTTTCTGCTCTGGGTGTGAAATGTTTAGTTATTCCTCGGCCTCCTTTAGTAGTAATGGTACTTGTAATAAGTGTAGCTTATTCGTAGCTTTGGAGGCCAGGCTGGGCGAATTGGAGACTCGGCTCCGCACCGTATAACTCTGGTTATTGGCGACTCTGTTTTGAGAAATGTGAAGTTAGCGACACCAGCAACCACAGTCAATTGTCTTCCGGGGGCCAGAGCAGGCGACATTGAAGGAAATTTGAAACTGCTGGCTAAGGCTAAGCGTGAATTTGGTAAGATAATTATAGTGGGCGATTTTAACATCCAATCAATCAATCAATCAACATTTATTTATAAAGCGCTTTACAGCACCGACTGGTGTCCAAAGTGCTTAACATTAAAAACACAAATTATAACAAAATAAAACACATATAAAATAAAATTTTAAAACAACACATAAAAAAGAACATAAAAATAACAGAACATGTCACCTCCCCACTAAGTGTTAAAAGCCAGTTTAAATAAATAAGTCTTTAACTTAGATTTAAAAAGTGCTAGGTCAGGGATAGTACGTAACTCAAGAGGTAGCTCATTCCACAGTCTGGGGCCAGCTACCGCGAAAGCATGATCACCCCAGCGTTTATATCTTGACCTTGGAACATCTATGTAAAGCTGGCCAGACGCCCTTAACGTCCTACTGTAGGTGCGCAAAGTTAAAATTTCAGACAAGTAGGGAGGTGCAAGGCCATAAATAGCTTTAAAAACAAACATTAAAATTTTAAAATCAATTCTAAAACGAACTGGAAGCCAGTGGAGTGAGTATAGGATGGGCGCAATATGCTCACATCTAGAAGTGTTTGTCAAAAGACGAGCAGCAGCATTCTGCACCAACTGGAGACGCGCAAGAAACGACTGATTAATGCCCGCATAAAGTGCATTACAATAATCAAGTCTGGAGCTGATGAAAGCATGAATGGCCGTCTCAAGATCGCGTCTACTGAGAAAGTGCTTTATTTTAGCCAAGAGGCGAAGTTGGAAAAAACTAGCTTTGACAACAGAATTTATCTGTTGATCGAACCTCAAACAGCTGTCAAATATCACTCCCAAATTCTTGACAGCTGGTTTTACATAGTTAGCCAAAGCACCAAAATTTGGTGTTACCACATTTGGTATGCCAGTGCGCTCAAACACCATGATCTCAGTTTTACCATCATTCAGGTAAAGGAAGTTTCGGGACAGACAGGGTTATAATTGACCCCAATGGCAGAATGTACAAAGAAAATAGAATCGGCCCAAGGACAGATCCCTGCGGCACTCCACAGCACAGAGGAGCAGTTGATGAGGAAAGGTCCCCAATCATGACAGAAAAGCTCCTTTCAGCCAAATATGATCTAAACCACTCAAGTGCAGTACCATGAATGCCAATAAAATGTTCCAACCGGGAAACAAGTACTGTGTGATCCACAGTATCAAAGGCTGCTGTGAGGTCCAACAGAACCAGCACAGCAGGATTCCCTGCATCCACCGACAGAGTAATATCATTATGAACTTTTAAAAGTGCTGACTCAGTGCTGTGTCGTGATCTAAACCCAGACTGGAATTTTTCAAGGATGAGATTGTCTTCTAAAAATGATTGTAACTGTAAAAAGACAACCTTTTCTAAAACCTTAGATAGAAATGGCAGATGAGAGACAGGTCTAAAATTGGATAAAACTGATGAGTCCAGGTGAGGTTTTTTAAGAAGAGGTCGAACCACAGCATGTTTAAAAGCAGCTGGAACAGACCCTGATCTAAGGCAAGCATTGATAAAAGTTAGGAGACCCGCCCCAACAGTATTAAAAACCTCCTTCAGCACCTTAGCTGGAACAACATCAAAAGGACAACTTGTAGATTTTATGTGTTTTACAACATCAGCGAGAGATGCAAAAGAAATGGGCTCAAACTGTTCGAGCACAGCAGAATGTGCACGAGGAGCAGACAACTCAACATTACAGATCTGATCAGCGTTCTGTCTGACTGATGAAACCTTATCAATAAAAAACTGAAGAAACTCCTCACAGGTTGTGGTTGTAGCGTCCAACAAAACAGAGGTGTGTGGATTTACAACTGAGTTTATAGTCTGAAATAACACACTGGGACGATGACAACTGCTCGAAATAATATGAGACAGATATTGTGCTTTTGCCTCCTTCACAGCCTTCTGATAGTCAGTTAGACTGTCCCTCAGAAAACCCAGAGACACCTGTAGTTTGTCCTTTTTCCATTTTCTCTCCGCCCGTCTGCAGCGTTGCCTGAGGGCACGGGTCGTGGCATTTAACCAGGGGTCGGATTTTGATTTCCTGGATTTGCAGCGCATCGGTGCAACAGAGTCCAAAATGACTGTGCATGTAGAGTGGAAAGAAGAGAGGATGTTATCTGGGAGTAATGGAGAAACCAGTCCATTCATGGCATAAAACTGAGAGTCCATGAAGGCAGCAGCAAAGTCCCCCGCTGTCGAGGAGGTGACCAAACGGCGGCGAGAGACAGGAACAAGTGGCTTACTAGCAGATGGAGGAGTAATAAATTCAAAAATAACAGATCCACACAGATGCTGAGAATGACAGCCTCAACACTGCATTTAATCTATTATTAGACTCAATTGGCTTTGCTCAAAATGTAAATGAGTCCACCCACCACTTTAATCATATCTTAGATCTTGTTCTGACTTATGGTATGGAAATTGAAGACTTAACAGTATTCCCTGAAAACTCCCTTCTGTCTGATCATTTCTTAATAACATTTACATTTACTCTGATGGACTACCCAGCAGTGGGGAATAAGTTTCATTACACTAGAAGTCTTTCAGAAAGCACTGTAACTAGGTTTAAGGATATGTTTCCTTCTTTATGTACCCTAATGCCATATACCAACACAGTACAGAGTAGCTACCTAAACTCTGTAAGTGAGATAAAGTATCTCGTCAATAGTTTTACATCCTCATTGAAGACAACTTTGGATGCTGTAGCTCCTCTGAAAAAGAGAGCTTTAAATCAGAAGTGCCTGACTCCGTGGTATAACTCACAAACTCGCAGCTTAAAGCAGATAACCCGTAAGTTGGAGAGGAAATGGCATCTCACTAATTTAGAAGATCTTCACTTAGCCTGGAAAAAGAGTCTGTTGCTCTATTAAAAAAAAGCCCTCCGTAAAGCTAGGACATCTTACTACTCATCACTAATTGAAGAAAATAAGAACAACCCCAGGTTTCTTTTCAGCACTGTAGCCAGGCTGACAAAGAGTCAGAGCTCTATTGAGCCGAGTATTCCTTTAACTTTAACTAGTAATGACTTCATGACTTTCTTTGCTAATACTTAAAAAGCCATCACTTGACCCAGGTATCTTAGCTAATTATAGGCCAATCTCCAACCTTCCTTTTCTCTCAGAAATTCTTGAAAGGGTAGTTGTAAAACAGCTAACTGATCATCTGCAGAGGAATGGTCTATTTGAAGAGTTTCAGTCAGGTTTTAGAATTCATCATAGTACAGAAACAGCATTAGTGAAGGTTACAAATGATCTTCTTATGGCCTCAGACAGTGGACTCATCTCTGTGCTTGTTCTGTTAGACCTCAGTGCTGCTTTTGATACTGTTGACCATAAAATTGTTGTGAAAGTGTCGTGACACGGACCCACAACAGGGGGCATTAATGAACGGACAATGGATAAGCCAAAAAGTAATAATTTAATGTTGTGAATCGCACAACAACGTACAGACAATAACAATATGGTGGACTGTCAATCATACACCAGGTGACGTGTGGGCAGGCTCGACGATAGAAGACGCCTGGAGAGAGAAGAGCTGGATCCCCACACAGCTTCCAACACCAACGGAGCTGAAGAACACCGGAGCCGCCAAGCCCTGCGCCCCAGGCGGCCGCTGTCTTCAGCAGTCAGACCCGGTACTGCTGGCAGAGAACAGAGACAGTCCAGATGAGTGTGAGTTCGCACACTCAGTAATCCCACAGTCTGTATTAAGTAAAGGAGGGAAAACCTCCACCTCCAATCACACACACTCGTGCAGCTCCTGGTCAACCACTTATCTGAGTTGGGGTGTGAGGCGAAGCCGTCGCTGTCACACCAAACGCCAATCCTCCAGATAAGGAAAAAACTCCAGGAAAACAGCTGCAAATAGAAGTTCAGGTTAAACACACACAGTGTCAGGCAGCAGAGAAATTACCTGAATGGTAGTTGATTTCTCGGCGAGGAGGTGGAGTTGCAGTCCGGTCTTTGTAGTGGTGGTGATGGGTGACAGCTTGTGTTGATTAATGACAGCTCTCGTGCTTGAAGCCCGCACTTCAAGCAGGGCGCCATCTTGTGGTGGTGGGCCAGCAGTACCTCCTCTTCAGCGGCCCACACAACAGGACCCCCCCCTCAACGGGCGCCAGGAGGGCCGGGTCCAGGATGAAGCTCCTCTTCACCCAGGAGCGTGCTTCGGGTCCATACCCCTCCCAGTCCACCAAATACTGGAACCCCCGGCCCTTCCGACGGACGTCCAGGAGCTGGCGCACGGTCCAAGCCGGCTCCCCATCGATGATCCGGGCAGGAGGCGGCGCCGGTCCGGGGGCACAGAGGGGTGACACGTGGTGACGTTTGATGTGGGACACATGGAAAACCGGGTGGATCCGCAGTGAAGCTGGCAGCTTCAGCTTCACTGCGGCTGGACTGAGGAACTTGAGGATAGGGAAAGGTCCGATGTATCTGTCCTTCAACTTTTGGGATTCCACTTGCAGGGGAATGTCCTTTGTAGAAAGCCAAACCTCCTGCCCAGGCTGATACGCAGGGGCCGGGGCACGCCGGCGGTCTGCATGGTTCTTGGCCCTCGTCCGGGCTTTGAGCAGGGCAGAGCGGGCGGTACGCCACACCCGACGGCACCTTCTCAGATGGGCCTGGACCGAGGGCACCCCGACCTCTCCCTCCACTAGCGGGAACAATGGGGTACCCCAAACACACTTCAAATGGGGAGAGGCCGGTGGCAGACGAGACTTGGCTATTATGAGCGTACTCAATCCAGGCCAGAGGGTCACTCCAGGCCGTCGGGTGCACGGAGGTCACGCAACGGACGGCCTGCTCCAGTTCCTGGTTTGTCCGCTCTGCCTGCCCGTTCGTCTGGGGGTGGTACCCAGACGAGAGACTGACGGTGGCCCCCAGTTCCCTACAGAAACTCCGCCAGACCTGGGAGGAGAACTGAGGACCACGATCCGAGACAATGTCTGATGGAATCCCATGCAGACGCACGACGTGGTGGACCAGGAGGTCTGCAGTCACCTGGGCCGTCGGGAGCTTCGGGAGGGCCACGAAGTGGGCCGCCTTGGCAAACCGGTCCACTATCGTTAGGATGGTGGTGTTTCCCTGGGACGGCGGGAGTCCCGTGACAAAGTCCAGGCCGATATGAGACCAGGGGCGACGAGGCACTGGCAGAGGCTGGAGGAGGCCTTGGGCCTTGTGATGGTCAGCTTTGCCCCTGGCGCAGGTGGTGCAGGCCTGGACATACTCCCGGACGTCGGCTTCCATAGACGCCCACCAGAAGCGCTACCGGACCACTGCCACGGTTCTTCGCACCCCTGGGTGACAGGAGAGCTTGGAACCGTGACAGAAGTCAAGGACCGCAGCCCTGGCCTCTGGTGGGACATACAGTTTGTTCTTCGGACCGGTCCCTGGGTCCGGGCTCCGTGTCAGGGCCTCCCGGACGGTCTTCTCCACGTCCCAGGTAAGGGCGGCCACGACAGTGGACTCGGGGATGATGGTGTCAGGGGGGTCTGACAGCTCGGTCTTGACCTCCTCTTCGTGCACCCGGGACAGGGCATCAGATCGTTGGTTCTTTGTCCCGGGGCGGTAGGTGATCCGGAAGTCAAAACGCCCGAAGAACAGCGACCAGCGGGCTTGCCTGGGGTTCAGACGCTTCGCGGTCCGGATGTACTCCAGGTTCCGATGGTCCGTGAAAACTGTAAATGGTACCGACGCTCCCTCCAACAGGTGTCTCCACTCTTCAAGAGCCTCCTTCACCGCAAGAAGTTCCCGATTGCCGACGTCATAGTTCCGTTCAGCTGGGGTCAACCTGCGGGAAAAGTAAGCACATGGATGGAGAACCTTGTCGGACTCCCCGCTCTGGGATAGCACGGCTCCTATCCCTGAGTCAGAGGCATCCACTTCAACAATAAACTGGCGCTTGGGATCGGGCTGCACCAGAACTGGTGCAGTTGAGAACCGGCGTTTCAACTCCCTAAACGCGGCTTCGCACCGATCCGACCAGGTGAAGGGGACTTTTGTGGAGGTCAGGGCTGTCAGGGGGCTAACTACCTGACTGTAACCCTTGATGAACCTCCGGTAGAAATTTGCAAAACCAAGGAACTGTTGTAGTTTCCTACGGTTCGTTGGTTGGGGCCAATCTCTCACCGCCGCAACCTTGGCCGGATCAGGGGCGACGGAGTTGGAGGAGATGATGAACCCCAAGAAGGACAAAGAAGAGCGGTGGAACTCACACTTCTCGCCCTTCACAAACAGCCGGTTCTCCAACAACCGCTGTAGGACCTGACGTACATGCTTAACATGGGTCTCAGGATCCGGAGAAAAAATGACTATATCGTCTAGATATACGAAGACAAACCGATGCAGGAAGTCCCGCAAGACGTCATTAACCAATGCTTGGAACGTCGCGGGCGCATTGGTGAGGCCGAACAGCATGACCAGGTACTCAAAGTGACCTAACGGGGTGTTAAATGCCGTCTTCCACTCGTCTCCCTCCCGGATCCGAACCAGGTGATAAGCATTCCTAAGATCCAATTTCGTGAAAATTTGGGCTCCATGCAGGGGCGTGAACACTGAATCCAACAGAGGTAACGGGTATCGGTTACAAACCGTGATCTCGTTCAGCCCTCTGTAATCAATGCATGGACGGAGTCCGCCGTCCTTCTTGCCCACAAAAAAGAAACCAGCACCCATCGGGGAGGTGGAGTTCCGGATCAACCCGGCAGCTAACGAGTCCCGGATGTAGGTCTCCATTGATTCGCGTTCCGGACGTGAGAGGTTGTACAGCCTGCTGGACGGGTACTCAGCGCCCGGTATCAAATCAATGGCACAATCGTACGGACGGTGCGGGGGCAGCGTGAGTGCCAGATCCTTGCTGAAGACGTCAGCAAGGTCGTGGTACTTGGCTGGCACCGCCGCCAGATTGGGGGGGACTAAAACCTCCTCCTTAGCTGTCACACCGGGTGGAACCGAGGATCCTAAACACTCCCGGTGGCAGGTTTCGCTCCACTGAACCACAACCCCAGACGGCCAATCAATCCGGGGATTGTGTTTTAACACCCATGGAAAACCCAATATCACTCGGGAGGTAGAAGGTGTTACATAAAACACAATCTCCTCCCTGTGATTCCCAGACACCACCAATGTCACTGGCTGAGTCTGGTGTGTGATTAGTGGAAGAAGGGTGCCATCTAGTGCCCGCACCGACAATGGTGACGGTAAGGCCACTAGAGGGAGCCCAACCTCCTTTGCCCATCTGCTATCCAGCAGATTTCCCTCCGACCCCGTGTCCACCAGTGCTGGGGCGTGAAGGGTTAAATCCTCACTCAGGATCGTGACTGGGATTCGTGCAGATTTACGGGGTCTCCCCGCGTGGGTATTGTGACCCACCCTTAGCCCAGTCTCTAAGGACGAGTGCTGCTGTTTTGATCGTTTGGGGAATTCTCTCTGTGTGTGCTCAGTTGAGCTACAGAGAAAACACTCTCCACGGATCAGCCTCCTTCGTCTCTGATCTGATCGTTTTTTGGCCCTGCTCGTTTCCATAGCAACGTCAGCAGGGGGAGCTGTTGTCACGTGGAGAGCCCTGGCAGTGGAGCGTGGGGAAGTCGGCTCCCTTTCAGACCCGGGAGGAAGAGGGACGGCTTGTGCCTGACCACGCCCTTCGTCTCGCTCCCGTCGGTGTTCTGTTAATCGGTTGTCTAACCGTATAACCAGGTCGATAAGCCCATCTAAATCCTGCGGCTCGTCCTTCGCCATCAGGTGCTCCTTGAGGACCAGAGACAGTCCGTTTACAAAGGCGGCGCGGAGCGCAACAGCATTCCAGCCGGCTCGCGCTGCCGCGATGCGGAAGTCGACTGCATACTTTGCTGCGCTCCGACACCCCTGTCTTATCGACAGCAGCACACTTGAAGCGGTCTCGCCTCTATGAGGGTGGTCAAACACCTGTCGGAACTCCCTCACAAACTCAGTATAAACCGTTAGGAGCCGTGAATTCTGCTCCCAAAGCGCCGTAGCCCAGGCGCGTGCATCTCCTCGAAGCAAGTTTATAACGTAAGCCACCCGGCTGGCGTCTGACGCGTACATGACGGGACGCTGTGAAAAGACGAGCGAGCACTGCATCAAGAAGTCCGCGCACGTCTCCACACAGCCACCGTACGGCTCCGGAGGGCTTATGTATGCTTCAGGGGAAGGTGGGGGGGGGGGTCGTTGAACGACCAGCGGAATGTCTGTTTCTGGCAAACGGTCAGCAGGAGGAGGTGCTGCAGCAGCGCCCTGATCATGCGCTTCCACCTGGGCGGTGAGAGCCTCTATCCTGCGATTGAGAACACTGCTCTGCTCGGTAACTAAGTCCAACCGAGCGGCAAAGGCGGTTAAGATGTGTTGCAGCTCACCCACCACGCCTCCTGCCTGTGCACCTCGCTCTCCCATTGGCTGTTCAAGCGATGGTTGACACCCCTCGGGATCCATGACGCTGGCCGAGAAATCCTGTTGTGAAAGTGTCGTGACACGGACCCACAACAGGGGGCGTTAATGAACGGACAATGGATAAGCCAAAAAGTAACAATTTAATGTTGTGAATCGCACAACAACGTACAGACAATAACAATATGGTGGACTGTCAATCATACACCAGGTGACGTGTGGGCAGGCTCGACGATAGAAGACGCCTGGAGAGAGAAGAGCTGGATCCCCACACAGCTTCCAACACCAACGGAGCTGAAGAACACCGGAGCCGCCAAGCCCTGCGCCCCAGGTGGCCGCTGTCTTCAGCAGTCAGACCCGGTACTGCTGGCAGAGAACAGAGACAGTCCAGATGAGTGTGAGTTCGCACACTCAGTAATCCCACAGTCTGTATTAAGTAAAGGAGGGAAAACCTCCACCTCCAATCACACACACTCGTGCAGCTCCTGGTCAACCACTTATCTGAGTTGGGGTGTGAGGCGAAGCCGTCGCTGTCACACCAAACGCCAATCCTCCAGATAAGGAAAAAACTCCAGGAAAACGGCTGCAAATAGAAGTTCAGGTTAAACACACACAGTGTCAGGCAGCAGAGAAATTACCTGAATGGTAGTTGATTTCTCGGCGAGGAGGTGGAGTTGCAGTCCGGTCTTTGTAGTGGTGGTGATGGGTGACAGCTTGTGTTGATTAATGACAGCTGTCACCTCCAGCAAAGCCAACGCCCTCTCGTGCTTGAAGCCCGCACTTCAAGCAGGGCGCCATCTTGTGGTGGTGGGCCAGCAGTACCTCCTCTTCAGCGGCCCACACAACAAAAATTTTATTACAGAGATTAGAGCATGCAATAGGTATTAAAGGCACTGTGCTGCGGTGGTTTGAATCATATTTATCTAATAGATTACAATTTGTTCATGTAAATGGGGAATCTTCTTCACAGACTAAGGTTAATTATGGAGTTCCACAAGGTTCTGTGCTAGGACCAATTTTATTCACTTTATACATGCTTCCCTTAGGCAGTATTATTAGACGGCATTGCTTAAATTTTCATTGTTACGCAGATGATACCCAGCTTTATCTATCCATGAAGCCAGAGGACACACACCAATTAGCTAAACTGCAGGATTGTCTTACAGACATAAGGACATGGATGACCTCTAATTTCCTGCTTTTAAACTCAGATAAAACTGAAGTTATTGTACTTGGCCCCACAAATCTTAGAAACATGGTGTCTAACCAGATCCTTACTCTGGATGGCATTACCCTGACCTCTAGTAATACTGTGAGAAATCTTGGAGTCATTTTTGATCAGGATATGTCATTCAAAGTGCATATTAAACAAATATGTAAGACTGCTTTTTTGCATTTACGCAATATCTCTAAAATTAGAAAGGTCTTGTCTCAGAGTGATGCTGAAAAACTAATTCATGCATTTATTTCCTCTAGGCTGGACTATTGTAATTCATTATTATCAGGTTGTCCTAAAAGTTTCCTGAAAAGCCTTCAGTTAATTCAAAATGCTGCAGCTAGAGTACTGACGGGTACAAGAAGGAGAGAGCATATCTCACCCATATTGGCCTCTCTTCATTGGCTTCCTGTTAATTCTAGAATAGAATTTAAAATTCTTCTTCTTACTTATAAGGTTTTGAATAATCAGGTCCCTTCTTATCTTAGGGACCTCATAATACCATATCACCCCAATAGAGCACTTCGCTCTCAGACTGCAGGCTTACTTGTAGTTCCTAGAGTTTGTAAGAGTAGAATGGGAGGCAGAGCCTTCAGCTTTCAGGCTCCTCTCCTGTGGAACCAGCTCCCAATTCAGATCAGGGAGACAGACACCCTCTCTACTTTTAAGATTAGGCTTAAAACTTTCCTTTTTGCTAAAGCTTATAGTTAGGGCTGGATCAGGTTACTCTGAACCATCCCTTATTTATGCTGCTATAGACTTAGACTGCTGGGGGGTTCCCATAATGCACTGAGTGTTTCTTTCTCTTTTTGCTCTGTATGCACCACTCTGCATTTAATCATTAGTGATTGATCTCTGCTCCCCTCCACAGCATGTCTTTTTCCTGGTTCTCTCCCTCAGCCCCAACCAGTCCCAGCAGAAGACTGCCCCTCCCTGAGCCTGGTTCTGCTGGAGGTTTCTTCCTGTTAAAAGGGAGTTTTTCCTTCCCACTGTCGCCAAGTGCTTGCTCACAGGGGGTCGTTTTGACCTTTAGGGTTTTTACGTAATTATTGTATGGCCTTGCCTTATAATATAAAGCACCTTGGGGCAACTGTTTGTTGTGATTTGGCGCTATATAAATAAAATTGAATTGAATTGAATTGAAAGGAGTCAGTTGAGGTGGCTCGGGCACGTCCCATTGGGAGGAGGCCCCGGGGAAGACCCAGGACACGCTGGAGGGACTACATCTCTCGGCTGGCTTGGGAACGCCTTGGGGTTCCCCCGGAGGAGCTGGGGGAGGTGTGTGTGGATTGGGAGGTCTGGGCGGCTTTGCTTGAGCTGCTGCCCCCGCGACCCGATTCCGGACAAAGCGGAAGAAAATGGATGGATGGATGGATAATGAATGCTGCTGCTGGGTTTTGTACTCTGGCGAGAACAGTCTTACAAGTCTTTCTTACAAGGCTGTAATTCCAATAGTCATGGCGATGCATCAGTAAGTGCTGCTATTATCATTTTATTGTTGTTTTTTAAAATCCAATATTGCTATAACATCTTCTCTTAAAACATTTGAACAAGCTCTCTCGTGTATTTTACAATGTCATGTGACACTTTCTGTATGTCATTTGACCTGTAATAATACAATAACATGCTTTTGGAGGGCGGTATGCATTTTCAGAGGCCCGACGTCCATGCCCAGTCGCCCAAAATGACAGACATTAACCCAAGTTAGACAAGGGCGAATATCTGTCATTGTGGGCGACGGCATGGATGGAGGGACTCTGAAAATGCATACCGCACGACAACAGTGTCTTATTTGCATTATTAGCAAACTCACACTAACAATATTTAATGTCATTTCAAAATGCATGATACCCAGCAAACGCAGACATAAAAAGTTGGCTCACTTTAACTTTTGTCGTGCCGTCTGGTGCGCGCTGCTCTCCAAATTCGCCAGTGCGTCCTCATCAAGCTGGCCGCTTTGGCTGCTGTTCATTGTCGGACTATCCGTGAGAAAATCATTGGGAATATCCATATTGGGGCCAACACACACTTCTCGCCTTTTCATCTTTTCCTCTGCGGACAGTTGTTGGGCTGTGCGCTATGATGTCATTTGTTTACGTACAGCGGGCAGGTATGCCAATACTCGTTTGCTACTGCGGGCGGGTATAGCCAGGTAGCGTCGACGTAAATCTACGCCACTGGCCTAGCAAAACCTTGGTAAAGTGATAATAATAGTGAATAATGTTTCCCTTCCAGTTTTTTTGAAAGAAAGATTTTTTAAATTTGCCTGAAAAATCTACCTCGGGTGACTCAACAAAAATATAAACGCAACACTTTTGGTTTTGCTCCCATTTTGTATGAGATGAACTCAAAGATCTAAAACTTTTTCCACATACACAATATCACCATTTCCCTCAAATATTGTTCACAAACCAGTCTAAATCTGTGATAGTGAGCACTTCTCCTTTGCTGAGATAATCCATCCCACCTCACAGGTGTGCCATATCAAGATGCTGATTAGACACCATGATTAGTGCACAGGTGTGCCTTAGACTGCCCACAATAAAAGGCCACTCTGAAAGGTGCAGTTTTATCACACAGCACAATGCCACAGATGTCGCAACATTTGAGGGAGCGTGCAATTGGCATGCTGACAGCAGGAATGTCAACCAGAGCTGTTGCTCGTGTATTGAATGTTCATGTCTCTACCATAAGCCATCTCCAAAGGCGTTTCAGAGAATTTGGCAGTACATCCAACCAGCCTCACAACCGCAGACCACGTGTAACCACACCAGCCCAGGACCTCCACATCCAGCATGTTCACCTCCAAGATCATCTGAGACCAGCCACTCGGACAGCTGCTGGAACAATCGGTTTGCATAACCAAAGAATTTCTGCACAAACTGTCAGAAACTGTCTCAGGGAAGCTCATCTGCATGCTCGTCGTCCTCATCAGGGTCTCGACCTGGCTCCAGTTCGTCGTCGTAACCGACTTGAGTGGGCAAATGTTCACATTCACTGGCATTTGGCACGTTGGAGAGGTGTTCTCTTCACGGATGATGCGAAGGAGATGTGTTGCACTGCATGAGGCAAATGATGGTCACACCAGATACTGACTGGTATCCCCCCCCAATAAAACAAAACTGCACCTTTCAGAGTGGCCTTTTATTGTGGGCAGTCTAAGGCACACCTGTGCACTAATCATGGTGTCTAATCAGCATCTTGATATGGCACACCTGTGAGGTGGGATGGATTATCTCAACAAAGGAGAAGTGCTCACTAGCACAGATTTCGACTGGTTTGTGAACAATATTTGAGGGAATTGGTGATATTGTGTATGTGGAAAAAGTTTTAGATCTTTGAGTTCATCTCATACAAAATGGGAGCAAAACCAAAAGTGTTGCATTTATATTTTTGTTGAGTATATATATATAAAGATACTTTCACTTCAGCACTTTAAAATTCCACAGCCTGGAGGGCAATGAAGTGTGGGTGGGTGTGTGTAATCATCTGAATGACTGACTCTAAACTTGTCTGAACAAAACATATTTGGGATTGAAGAACTAAATAAACCAGATATGTGTGCCAAGGATTAAGGGGTCCTGGATCACCCAGTTTATCTTTTGTCTTTTAAGAAAAAATACAAAGAACAGGGCTCTGGTGTCACAGGCTGTTTGCCTTTTGTCTTCTTTCCTCTTCTTTTATATTTTGCTCTTCAAATTTACATTTTGTTTGTTTCTTGTTTCTTCTTTGAAAATAAATCAGTTTTGTTTGTTATTCCTTAAGCATTGTACACAAAGGTCAAGCGCTTCAAGCACATACTGTACCTTCATCGTCATAATTACCACCACCATCCAGCAGTAGCATTTGTTCCCATTAGAGATGTATGATGTCACAAGGTGAGAATGTCAGAGAGACAGATCATCTCTCAGACTTGCACAGCTCATTCTTGAACCGCACACCATTTCTGCACAAAATGGCAGTTTGTTAGGGCCCTGTCACACCTTGATAATTTAGCCAATGTATGCTGACAGCCCCATTTCCACTGAGCGGTTCGGGTCAGTACAGTACTGCACGGCATGATGTGGGTTAGAACCAGTGGTGGGCACACCTAACCAAAAAGTTAGCTTCGATAACTAGTAATCAGCTAACTGAAAAGTTATCTTTTTTAACGCTAAACCAATAAACTGTCTAAAAACGTACCAGAAGCTACAGATAATCGATAACTTTCAATTTTGCCTCCCAGTGCTCTCAGCTACTAAGAAACTGATTCTGAGTTTAAAGACCACCAAAGCTTCTAATAGAATCAAAGGCGATCACAAACCCAAACAACCAATGAGCCAGTGCTTCTGTCTTTGTGTGTTCTGCCCCCTGCTGTAGGAAAGCATCATTTACCTTGAGAGGATGCAGTGGTGCCGTAATGAGGCAGAGGTCTTGAAATGGAAAGCAGGTATGAATTATGGTTTTGCTGTAAAAAATAAAATTATTCCAGATAGAATAAATACATTAATGTAACCTCTTAAAATGTACAAAGTGATATATAACACATATCTGTTCATTTTAAAATAATGCACTAATTCTGAAGATTTGAACATTAACACACCAAAGGGATTATGGGTAAACTAAGCCTCCACTCATACTGATTGGTTGATTCATTCATTCTATGTAAAAACCAACACAAGTGAATCAATGTAACGTGTTGGTGTTTATAAATAAATGTGCTTTTGTAAAATATGTCGTTTTCCTCATTTGTATAAAAAAAGAAGAAATTTTCAAGATCCCACTAGACAGTGCCTAAGCGCACACGTGATGACATCACAACTCTATCTGGCTAGGGAGACAAGGTTTCTTTCAATAACAAGAACTATCACAAAACTTTCTCATGTGTGGTTTCTGGAGTTGTGTGGCGAAAGGAACTGCCATTTGAATGCTTGAATAACGATGTCAGTCGCACAAAGAAATCAAATAATAGTGAAAATATGTTCGATGCGGTGTTATAACGCATCAATCAGTTGCCCCGTGAGGCGTCATAACATCCGATCAGTTAGTGGCTCAGTGCAGTGTTATAACAGATCAATCAGTCGCTCCGTGAGGCGTCATAACATCAAGATAATTAGGCCGATATCAGACCCTATCTTCCCATTCCGACAATCTTAAGGACGCCCCGACAATCGTGATGATGCTAAATATAATCTTATCAGATATTCCTGCCATGTGTGGTGTGTTAAGAAGGACGTGAGGAGCTAAATGTGACATGCAGCCAATCAGAAGGTGAGGTGTTTGACCTGGGAATGTTCATGTGTGAAATCTGTTTGTGTGTGTTGTTTTTACCATGTGGCTGACACCACACACATTTATTTTTATGAACTGCAGTGAGAAAGTGTCAGATACTGCATGCAGCCATATTCAATAAAAAAATATTAATATAGGCTACTTTGTGTGTTCAGCTACATGTGTGTATGTGTGTAAGTGGTCTGTAAGGCTGTTTATTTTTTAATGATCCGTGTGAACTTGGCAATTCATGCAAACATCCAGTGATGACAAACATGGAAATAATACGTCAGCCTTGTTCACTGTATTCTTCTCAAAAGCACCGCGTTCAGTAGGAGCAAAGTTTTCCAACTGACTATATCACCAACAAAATGAAGTGCAAACAAATGGTTAAAAAAAAAAAAAAAAAACCCGACTGGAGGCTGTGACAGATGCGACAGGAGCCATTTTCAGCTCTGTCTTATCAAAAGCACCGCGTACGATACGAAACAAGTTCAAGTAACTTTAAATATAAGACAAACCGAAAAAGAGGCAAGCTGAAGAAAACTTTTAAAGAGTACTGACAGAGCAACGTGAGGCAGAATCCAGCAAAGCACAGAGAGAGAGATCCTGTTTGTCTGTGTGTGAGAAGCTGCAGACAGACGTGTCTGTGTAGGGAGGGGTGGGTGCTGTGTGTGACTGGCCAATCACAGAGCGTAAAGACAGTCAGCTAGCCAATGACAATTTTTCTTCAGCATGAACACAGATATTGATGAGTTTTATTTGGATCATGCTCATGCTCGTCAAAAATGCTTTATCCGTACTGGATACTCATTTCAGACGAGTATCCAGCTCAACCCTAGTTTTCATATTTGCAACAGTCTGAATTGCTCACACGATGACTGCAGCTTTCAGTTTTTCAGCCAATCAATGGACAGCATCAATGTACGTATTCCGACTTATGAGTAACTTACAAGAAATGTGTGTCAATGATTCCATTACTTACCTACAACTTATTGTCCGTGTATGCAGGATGTACAAGCCATACGCTGGCATGTGTCGAAAATACTCAGAAGTTTACATACCCTGTCAGAATTTTAGATTTTTTGGCCATTTTTTAAAGAATATGAATATTAACACAAAGACCTTTTAAAACTCATGGTTAGTGGTTGTGTGAAGCTATTCATTGTCAAACAACTGTGTTTACTCATTTTAAATCATAATGACAACAGAAACTAACCAAATGACCCTGATCAAAAGTTCACACATGTTGACACAAACAGTTTTGAATGGCTACTAAAGGTAACCATCCTCACCTGTGATCTGTTTGCTTGTAGTCTGTGTGTGTGTGTGTGTGTGTGTGTGTGTGTGTGTGTGTGTGTGTGTGTGTGTGTGTGTGTGTGTGTGTGTGTGTGTGTGTGTGTGTGTGTGTGTTGTGTGTGTGTGTGTGTGTGTGTGTGTAAGGTTCAGTGACTTTCTGGGCTCCTGACAGACCTTTGCATCTTTCATCCAGTGCTGCACTGATGTGTCTGGTTTCTGAGTCATGGGGGGAAAGCAAAAGAATTGTCAAGGATCTACGGGAAAGGTAATTGTACTGTGGTAAACAGGCAGGGATATAAAAATCTATACAAGGACCTAAGAATATCAATCAGCAGTGTTCAAACTCTAATCAAAAAGTGGGAAATGAGGGAAACCAAACCACGGGTCAGGTGGACCAACAGCAATTCAGCAACACTGCCAGGGAAATTATTTGGGATGTAAAGAAAAACCTACAAATAAACTCAGCTGAAATACAGGACTCTCTGGAACAAAGTGTAGTTGTTTCAAGATGCACAATAAGGAGGCACTTGAAGAAAAATGGTCTGTATGGAAAGGAAAGAAAGAAAGAAAGAAAGAAAGAAGAAAGAAAGAAAGAAAAGAAAGAAAGAAAGAAGAAAAGACGAAAGAAAGAAAGAAAGAAAGAAAGAAAGAAAGAAAGAAAAGAAAAAAAGGCATTACTATGCAAATGTCACAAAGCATCCCGCATACAATACTGATCAGATGTGTTGTGAAAGATGAGTGTGTGGCAGAGTCTGTCTGTGCTGACAGGAGGACATTAACTCCACTTCCTCTCAGGTGTGTTTGTCTTTGCGATGCGTAGAGTCCAGCAGCACCAGCAGACAAGCGCAAATGGATTGACTGTGGATAAAATAAATTCTGATTCCCGGCTGCATGGCAGGGAAAACCTTTTCACTGAAGTATCAGCCATCCATCAGTGTGTCCGCGGCGGTATGAGGCCTAATTAAAGTTGATGTTATGTGTGTTTCCAGGGAGGACAACACGGTGTGAAAGTGTGATGAGCTCCTGCAAACAATGTCTCTGCCTGATCGCCTCTTTCACATGTTCAATGATGCATCCACCTGTTGTCCCTTCTTTCCTGCACAGTATCATGGGAATGCCAGGTGTGTCATGTCACCGCTGCACTCTCGATATCCGCCAGCGCAGCCCAGCGTGCAGTGCCCATTCAGTGCATCGCTGCGCACACAGATGTGACTGTTACTCCGATGTTGTTATGGGAGACACCTCATTGTGAAACAGAGCATGAATATTCAGATGGGCACACTGGGGCTGCACCAGCCTCTGTGGGACACGATAGCGTCTTCCTGAGGTGTTTTGCAGGATTGGCTCTGACATACAGCTTGAGATTTTTCTCTCGTTTCCCCCTCAATGCTTCCTTTTCTTCCTGTGACAGAACTTAAGACTTTCTGATTGCAAACTCAGATGAGAAGCATTTTCCCTCTGATGGTAACTACGACATTTTTGTTCTAGACCTCTAGCCTTATGCTTGAGGCCACATAAGGCCATATAAACCATCCCTGGTCTCAAGACTAGGCACCTATAAGTGGCTCTACTCTACTCTATTTTATTCTTCTATTCTACTTTTCTTTTTTTTTTTTTTTTTTTTAGATATACCTTAGTATACACTAGTAGTTCTACCTTAGTATTGGAATGTATTATAGAAGACATACCTTACTGAATTTTCATTGAACCAAGGTGATTGTATTTTTGGGGGATGGGGGAGCATGGTTTTAATATAGGCGGAGCGATCATGTCGAGTGTGCTTTTGAGTGCTGAGTTTAAGCTGTCCACAAGACTACTGAAGTCTACTGAATGGTCATTTTCCAAAAGCTTCAAGTTCATTTGTAGTTGAAGAGTAGTTGTGTCACTGCAATGATAAATAAAGCTTATATATATATATATATATATATATATATATATATATATATATATATATATATTATATATATATATATATATATATATATGCGTGTTATAATCTGACGGTTGTATTTCATCCTTGATCTCACATGGGTGGCATGATCTGAATGTCACGTCACCCACGTGAGCTCTCTTTCACATGATGCGATGTCTGTCTTGCGAAGCACTGTCCACAAGACATGCGTGTCAGGCAGGACACACGCGCGAGACTGGCTGGACACACTGGGCCAGCAGATGTGGACATGATGAGAGCAAACTGCTTCATTCATGTCATTTAATGACTGTATGTCTGTGACCATGGGTCATCTACAGAGGAACTGATGGATCATACTTGTACTGTCCGCTTGATAAGAGGGATTCAATAAAATGCATTGTTTTTATATGGTGTGTGGTTTTATTTTTTCTTAAATATCTCCATGTCCTTCTTGATATCAGGCATTTTCCCACACCTTTCACAGGACCGCCATAGCAGCTCAATGGTAAAGTTTCTGACTGGTATTCAGAGCTTTTGGAAAGTGCAGGTTCAAATCTCGTGAGTGGCATGTATTTTTTATTTTTATTTTTTCACAGCTGCTCACATTGTGTTCCCACATGCATGAACCGTCACAGCAGCATTGTGCATGCCTGCCTGTCAGCTTGATGTTTTTGTGATTCGCTCATACAAGCTTTTCCACCGTTAGTCGCCCTGAGTTGTACTTATTCGTACTATGTGTGAAGGGGGGCCTAAAGGTGATGTGACTTATAGAAGTGATAAGATGCATGATGATGGAGGATGGCTAATCGTATGATACAGAGAAGTGAGTTTTCAATAACAGAAAGTCTTGTAGCCTGCTGACTTTTTTTTTTTACCTTTGGAACTCAGAGTAACTCTGCAGCCTGAGAATGTAGAGCAGTAGGAGGTATGTAAGACTTTACAACACCTACCAGATAAGAGATGATATTCTGTTCCTTTCTGGTTCATGTGCTTAAGGTTCACCCCAGGCCATATTTCTCATGTGTGCAGTGAGTTTTTAAAGTTATTGGATCATGGGCCTGATCCAGCATGTCAACCAGAAGGTTGAGACGACCTGTTCTCCCTGTTTTTAATTTATAGAGAATTGCATGTGAGACAGAAAACTGTCCAATATGGTCAGGAAAAAATATATATCATGTCTAGGAGGAGCATGTGTTGGTGCCAGGCATCACAGCATTCACCACACTATTCAACCACCTTGGGTCCCGGATGGCAACCACCCAGGCAGACAACCAGTCCATCCCACCTCTCAAGCATATCATTTATTTTCTGCAGTCAGGTGAATGTGGGCGTGTCTTCCTTGGTCTTCTCCTGCTACTGAGGTCTCAACACTCAGGCACGGACATGCTGGAGGAATATACCACATGGTCACGAATGTTGGAGCTTGATGTGTTCATGCACATGTGCAAGCAACCTTGCACATGTGTGAGTTGGCTCTCACTGCGGTATTGTATCACTTCCTGTTCCGGAGCACAGCGGTGTTTTTCTGTATCTGTTAGCTGTTTAATCTGCGCAGTTAGATGATCTAGTTATCTAGATAACGATTTGGTTTCACAGTGTAATCTTCACGTGCCTTAAACTAAAGCACTCCCTTGCTGAATCACCTCTAAATTATTTACACATTATTCACTTTGCGTGTTTGTAGGAATCCGCTAGCTTAGCGCAGCTACTAGCTCTTAGCCGATTTAGCATGGCGGCTTCTCCTGTCTCTCCCGCACTTTTCTGCTCTGGGTGTGAAATGTTTAGTTATTCCTCGGCCTCCTTTAGCAGTAATGGTAGTTGTAATAAGTGTAGCTTATTCGTAGCTTTGGAGGCCAGGCTGGGCGAATTGGAGACTCGGCTCCGCACCGTGGAAAATTCTACAGCTAGCCAGGCCCCTGTAGTCGGTGCGGACCAAGGTAGCTTAGCCGCCGTTAGTTCCCCTCTGGCAGATCCCGAGCAGCCGGGAAAGCAGGCCGACTGGGTGACTGTGAGGAGGAAGCGTAGTTCTAAACAGAAGCCCCGTGTACAGCGCTAACCCGTTCACATTTCTAACCATTTTTCCCCACTCGGCGACACACCCGCCGAGGATCAAACTCTGGTTATTGGCGACTCTGTTTTGAGAAATGTGAAGTTAGCGACACCAGCAACCATAGTCAATTGTCTTCCGGGGGCCAGAGCAGGCGACATTGAAGGAAATTTGAAACTGCTGGCTAAGGCTAAGCGTAAATTTGGTAAGATTGTAATTCACGTCGGCAGTAATGACACCCGGTTACGCCAATCGGAGGTCACTAAAATTAACATTGAATCGGTGTGTAACTTTGCAAAAACAATGTCGGACTCTGTAGTTTTCTCTGGGCCCCTCCCCAATCAGACCGGGAGTGACATGTTTAGCCGCATGTTCTCCTTGAATTGCTGGCTGTCTGAGTGGTGTCCAAAAAATGAGGTGGGCTTCGTAGATAATTGGCAAAGCTTCTGGGGAAAACCTGGTCTTGTTAGGAGAGACGGCATCCATCCCACTTTGGATGGAGCAGCTCTCATTTCTAGAAATCTTGCCAATTTTCTTAAATCCTCCAAACCGTGACTATCCAGGGTTGGGACCAGGAAGCAGAGTTGTAGACTTACACACCTCTCTGCAGCTTCTCTCCCCCTGCCATCCCCTCATTACCCCATCCCCGTAGAGACGGTGTCTGCTCCCAGACCACCAATAACCAGTAAAAATCTATTTAAGCATAAAAATTCAAAAAGAAAAAATAATATAGCACCTTCAACTGCACCACAGACTAAAACAGTTAAATGTGGTCTATTAAACATTAGGTCTCTCTCTTCTAAATCCCTGTTGGTAAATGATATAATAATTGATCAACATATTGATTTATTCTGCCTTACAGAAACCTGGTTACAGCAGGATGAATATGTTAGTTTAAATGAGTCAACACCCCCGAGTCACACTAACTGTCAGAATGCTCGTAGCACGGGCCGAGGCGGAGGATTAGCAGCAATCTTCCATTCCAGCTTATTAATTAATCAAAAACCCAGACAGAGCTTTAATTCATTTGAAAGCTTGACTCTTAGTCTTGTCCATCCAAATTGGAAGTCCCAAAAACCAGTTTTATTTGTTATTATCTATCGTCCACCTGGTCGTTACTGTGAGTTTCTCTGTGAATTTTCAGACCTTTTGTCTGACTTAGTGCTTAGCTCAGATAAGATAATTATAGTGGGCGATTTTAACATCCACACAGATGCTGAGAATGACAGCCTCAACACTGCATTTAATCTATTATTAGACTCTATCGGCTTTGCTCAAAATGTAAATGAGTCCACCTACCACTTTAATAATATCTTAGATCTTGTTCTGACTTATGGTATGGAAATAGAAGACTTAACAGTATTCCCTGAAAACTCCCTTCTGTCTGATCATTTCTTAATAACATTTACATTTACTCTGATGGACTACCCAGCAGTGGGGAATAAGTTTCATTACACTAGAAGTCTTTCAGAAAGCGCTGTAACTAGGTTTAAGGATATGATTCCTTCTTTATGTTCTCTAATGCCATATACCAACACAGTGCAGAGTAGCTACCTAAACTCTGTAAGTGAGATAGAGTATCTCGTCAATAGTTTTACATCCTTATTGAAGACAACTTTGGATGCTGTAGCTCCTCTGAAAAAGAGAGCTTTAAATCAGAAGTGCCTGTCTCCGTGGTATAACTCACAAACTCGTAGCTTAAAGCAGATAACCCGTAAGTTGGAGAGGAAATGGCGTCTCACTAATTTAGAAGATCTTCATTTAGCCTGGAAAAAGAGTCTGTTGCTCTATAAGAAAGCCCTCCGTAAAGCTAGGACATCTTTCTACTCCTTACTAATTGAAGAAAATAAGAACAACCCCAGGTTTCTTTTCAGCACTGTAGCCACGCTGACAAAGAGTCAGAGCTCTATTGAGCTGAGTATTCCATTAACTTTAACTAGTAATGACTTCATGACTTTCTTTGCTAACAAAATTTTAACTATTAGAGAAAAAGTTACTCATAACCATCCCAAAGACGTATCGTTATCTTTGGCTGCTTTCAGTGATGCCGGTATTTGGTTAGACTCTTTCTCTCCGATTGTTCTGTCTGAGTTATTTTCATTAGTTACTTCATCCAAACCATCAACATGTCTATTAGACCCCATTCCTACCAGGCTGCTCAAGGAAGCCCTACCATTATTTAATGCTTCGATCTTAAATATGATCAATCTATCTTTATTAGTTGGCTATGTACCACAGGCTTTTAAGGTGGCAGTAATTAAACCATTACTTAAAAAGCCATCACTTGACCCAGCTAGCTTAGCTAATTATAGGCCAATCTCCAACCTTCCTTTTCTCTCAAAAATTCTTGAAAGGGTAGTTGTAAAACAGCTAACTGATCATCTGCAGAGGAATGGTCTATTTGAAGAGTTTCAGTCAGGTTTTAGAATTCATCATAGTACAGAAACAGCATTAGTGAAGGTTACAAATGATCTTCTTATGGCCTCGGACAGTGGACTCATCTCTGTGCTTGTTCTGTTAGACCTCAGTGCTGCTTTTGATACTGTTGACCATAAAATTTTGTTACAGAGATTAGAGCATGCCATAGGTATTAAAGGCACTGCGCTGCGGTGGTTTGAATCATATTTGTCTAATAGATTACAATTTGTTCATGTAAATGGGGAATCTTCTTCACAGACTAAGGTTAATTATGGAGTTCCACAAGGTTCTGTGCTAGGACCAATTTTATTCACTTTATACATGCTTCCCTTAGGCAGTATTATTAGACGGTATTGCTTAAATTTTCATTGTTACGCAGATGATACCCAGCTTTATCTATCCATGAAGCCAGAGGACACACACCAATTAGCTAAACTGCAGGATTGTCTTACAGACATAAAGACATGGATGACCTCTAATTTCCTGCTTTTAAACTCAGATAAAACTGAAGTTATTGTACTTGGCCCCACAAATCTTAGAAACATGGTGTCTAACCAGATCCTTACTCTGGATGGCATTACCCTGACCTCTAGTAATACTGTGAGAAATCTTGGAGTCATTTTTGATCAGGATATGTCATTCAAAGCGCATATTAAACAAATATGTAGGACTGCTTTTTTGCATTTACGCAATATCTCTAAAATTAGAAAGGTCTTGTCTCAGAGTGATGCTGAAAAACTAATTAATGCATTTATTTCCTCTAGGCTGGACTATTGTAATTCATTATTATCAGGTTGTCCTAAAAGTTCCCTGAAAAGCCTTCAGTTAATTCAAAATGCTGCAGCTAGAGTACTAACGGGGACTAGAAGGAGAGAGCATATCTCACCCATATTGGCCTCTCTTCATTGGCTTCCTGTTAATTCTAGAATAGAATTTAAAATTCTTCTTCTTACTTATAAGGTTTTGAATAATCAGGTCCCATCTTATCTTAGGGACCTCGTAGTACCATATCACCCCAATAGAGCGCTTCGCTCTCAGACTGCAGGCTTACTTGTAGTTCCTAGGGTTTGTAAGAGTAGAATGGGAGGCAGAGCCTTCAGCTTTCAGGCTCCTCTCCTGTGGAACCAGCTCCCAATTCAGATCAGGGAGACAGACACCCTCTCTACTTTTAAGATTAGGCTTAAAACTTTCCTTTTTGCTAAAGCTTATAGTTAGGGCTGGATCAGGTGACCCTGAACCATCCCTTAGTTATGCTGCTATAGACTTAGACTGCTGGGGGGTTCCCATGATGCACTGTTTCTTTCTCTTTTTGCTCTGTATGCACCACTCTGCATTTAATCATTAGTGATCGATCTCTGCTCCCCTCCACAGCATGTCTTTTTCCTGGTTCTCTCCCTCAGCCCCAACCAGTCCCAGCAGAAGACTGCCCCTCCCTGAGCCTGGTTCTGCTGGAGGTTTCTTCCTGTTAAAAGGGAGTTTTTCCTTCCCACTGTAGCCAAGTGCTTGCTCACAGGGGGTCGTTTTGACCGTTGGGGTTTTACATAATTATTGTATGGCTTTGCCTTACAATATAAAGCGCCTTGGGGCAACTGTTTGTTGTGATTTGGCGCTATATAAAAAAAAAAATGTGATTGATTGAATTGAACCTTTCATCTGACACAAAAAACATTCCAGCAGTACGCAAAGATCTTCTGAAGAGACCTGACACCAAAGACATCTGGTCATCTCCTTCGGTCACTGGTTAGCATGTAAGTCTCACTACCACACAGTAAAACAGGAAGCACCAGGACCCTAAAGACTTGGACCTTCGTTTTCCTTTAAAGATATGAGCATTGCCAAACACCTTTGTCCAGTAACCCCATGACTTTACAAGTCCTTCCCAGGCATCTCTCAGTCTCAAAAGAGGAGAACCCACAGAAGTGTGATTCAATATGAACAGTCAGTGAGCTGAGGATGGACAAAGACTGAATCTTAGCAGTACTTTGGTGATTTTTCTGGGATGTGAGTCAAAACACAAGGGAGTGTCAGAAATAACATTTGTAGTTGTGCCACTTTGGGAGATCACACAAGTGTCAAGTGATGCTGTCGTGTCATATTGATGTGTCCATCCAGCAGCGTGACTGACCAGCCGCTTTAGTTCACTCTGATTTACCATACAGGTTTATTATATTAACCAAACATATTATTCCTGAAAAACCTCATGAAGCCACTTTAATAACTTATAAAATGTTATAAGACCCACAAAAATGATAATGAGCACAATAAAAATGTTCTTCCACAGTCACATCAGCAGAGATTTAGCCCACAGCAGGCTGTTAACAAGCCTTAATGGGAAACAATCCATCTTTGTTCTTCAGTCGTTTTTCCACATTCTAACCAGTGCTGCCTCCACAGAGAGATAATGACGAACACGACACGACGACTCCCAGCTGGTCCCTCTTTCATCTTAGGTTATGGAATGACCCAGATTCCCTGCCAAAAATCAGATTATTTCAGAATGTTTTCTCCATTTCACAGCCTTTGTTTCTTATTTTTCTTCAGGAATTCCTCTGAATAGCATCTGCTTCAGCTTGGCGTTTTGTCATTTTTTTCATTCTGGGACAGCAGAACATAAATATGTCAGACTGGACACGAGCACACATAATGGAACACAGCCCTTTTGAATTTGGCCTTGAGGTCTGCTGTCGCTGATGTTTTCCCTGGATAGGGTGAGAGTCTATGACTCCCTGCACTGAATGCCAGTTCACTGTAGGTTGGCAAGGCTGGTACTCAGTTATAGCTGGATGGTCTGGGATGATATAGATGAAGACTAAGCACCCCTGGTTACTAAGGTGTAGTTACACTGAGATAGATTGAGTACACTGTTTATAACAAATTGAAATAATTTGTCCAGTGGCCAAAATCTCTTAATCCATCAGTCTCCAGTGGATTTGAGGCTCTAATTGAAAAAGTGGAAAGCACCGAATGTGGATGTGCAGTGCTTCCAGATATAAACAGAAGACAAACGGTTAATGCCAACTAACATCTAGCAGATACCCACTGGCAAACTAACAAGTACAGGAAAATATGGTAAACAAACATTCAATTTCAATTTATTTTAATTTAGATAGCACCAAATCACAACATTGTTGCCTCAAGGCACTTCACACAAGTAAGGTCTAACCTTACTAACCCCCAGAGCAGCAGTGGTAAGGAAAAACTTCCTCTGAGGAAGAGGCCTCAAGCAGACCAGACTCAAAGGGGTGATGCTCCGCTTGGGACATGCTGCAGGCACAAATTACAGAACAATTCACAAAACAGGAAATACTAAGGTGATCACTGGCCACTAGCCCTAAGCTTCCCTAAAAGACCAGAATTTAAGTAAAGCTGAGGCCGCGGCACCCTCCATTTCCAAATAAAATTAATTAAAAGTGTAAAAAGCACAGAACTATACTATGCCAATATGCTAGCCATACGAAAGGGAAAATAAGTGTGTCTTAAGTCTGGACTTGAAAATCTCCACAGAATCTGACTGTTTTATTGATGCAGGGAGATCATTCCACAGAACAGGGGCACAATAAGAGAAAGCTCTGTGACCCACTGACTTCTTATTCACCCTAGGGACACAAAGTAGTCCTGCACCCTGATAATGCAAAGCCTGGGCCAGTACGTAAGGTTTAATTAGGTCAGCAAGGTAGGGAGGTGCCAGTCCATGAATAATTTTATAGACTAGCAGCAGAACCTCAAAATCTAATCTCACTGGGACAGGAAGCCAGTGAAGGGATGCCAAAATGGGTGCAATGTGGTCGAACTCTCTGCTTTGTGTCAAAAGTCTGTCTGCAGCATTTGAACCAATTGGAGAGCTTAATGCCTGACTGCGGTAAACCAAAATAGAACATTACAGTAGCCCAAACTAGAAGAGATAAATGCATGGATCAGGGTCTTAGCATCAGCCATAACACGATGGGACGAATCTCACTATATTGCGCAGGTGGAAGAAAGCAGTCCTTGTAATATTTCTAATGTGGAGGTCAACAGACAATGTAGGATCAAAAATTACCCCAAGGTTCCTCACTTTGTCAGTGTGATGTATGACACATGAGCTAGGCTTAGCGTTAACTGGTCAAATTGATGCCGATGTCTCACTGGACCAAGAACCATTATTTCAGTCTTAAGAGTTAAAAGTAGGAAGTTTAGACACATCCACTTCTCACTGATGCAAGGCAATCTTCTAAGGATTTTATGTGAATGAGATTACCAGCAGTTATCGGCATGTATAACTGAGTATCATCAGCATAGCAGTGAAAGGTAATCCTAAAATGCCGCAATATGTGCCCAAGGGGTGCTATATAAAGGGAGAAAAGCAGGGGCCTAAGATGGACCCCTGTGGAACCCCAAATTTCATATCACTAAGGTTAGAGGTAGTGTTACTGTACAAAACACAGTGAGAACGACTGGTCAAGTACGACGTCAACCATGCAAGGGCACTTCCAGTAATCCCAAAATGATTTTCCAGCCTATCATGTAGAATATATTGATCCATGGTATCAAATGCAGCACTGAGATCTAACAGCACCAGAACCGTAGTGGTGTCCAAATCCATGTCAAGCAGAAGATCATTCGCCACTTTCGTGAGAGCCCTCTTTGTGGAATGATATTTTGTAGAAGCAGACTGCAGTGGCTCACAGAGATTATTCTCAGTAAAATAGTCCACGTGCTGCTGTGACACCACTTTTTCCAGAATTTTAGAGCAAAATGATAGATTTGATATCGGCCGATAGTTTGTCAATACACTAGGGTCAAGATTAGGTTCTTAAGTAATGGTTTAATCACTGCAGTTTGGAAACATTCAGGAACAGATCCAGTAATAGGTCCGCTTTGTAGCCAGTAATGCATGCTTATAGTCTAAGATAGCATCACACACACCACAAGGTGGAATACTTCTCATTTGAACTACGCCATTTCCCGTTCTAGACCTCTAGTCTTATGCTTAAGGTCACACAGGTAATCACTGAACCAATGTGACTGTGTTTGGGGGAGCGCGGTTTTAACACAGGTGGTGCAATCATGTCGAGTGCAGTTTTGAGCATTGGAGTTTAAAGTATCCATAAGACTGTCTACTGATTGGCTATTGCCAGATGTGAAGCTAATATATCAGGCAGTCTAGCTTCAAGTTCAGTCTTAGTTGAGGAGTTGATGCATCGCCGTAGTGATACATAAGGTTGTTGTTCCACTAAACACAGCAGTGAAACTGTAACTTAATAAGTGAGTGATCAGACACCGCTGATGTAAGAGGCGTGTTGTCAATATTCGTGACAGCAATACCACTTATTTCCAATCCAGGGTATTTCCACTAATATGCATTGAGTCCCGAATGCATTGCCAAAATCCTAATGCATCCACAATTTCCATAACTGATTTGCAGAGGGACTCCGGATGAAGCGGAAGAAAATGGATGGATGGATGGATTTGCAGAGGGAATCAGAAAGCTTATTTATATGAACGTCAAAGTCACCAATGATCAGAATGTTATCTGCACTAGTTGACAAGTTAGAGATGAACGCACCAAATTCATCTAAGAATTCAGAATATAGGACAGGATGCCTATATACAGTGACAAAGTAATATGGCTGATTTTTATTCTTCTGACCTTGGCAATGCGTAATATCCTGAGCAGAGTGGAGAATCAGATGCTCAAACGAGTTATATTTGTGACCCCCAACAGCTAATAAGCTAAACCTAGATTTATAAATAAGAGCACCACCCCCACCTTGCTTTGCATCACGAGAGACGTGACTAAATGTATGTGCTGGTGGGCAGGCCTCATTTAATGGGAGGACAGCAGTAGGTTTAAGCCAGGTTTCACATAACCCAATCATATCTAAGTGATGATCAATAATTAGATCATTAATCAACAATGATTTTGAGGATAGCGATCTTATGTTAATGAGACCCAGACTAAGGACCTTAGTGGGGTTGACAGTTGAACTGTTTGAGTTTAGGGGTGGTTCCAGAGTAGCATATATAAGATGCCTAGAAGTAGGTTTAGGTTTGAGATATTCCACATGCGTTGTAGGTAGCCCGAAATCTTTGATATTGCTGGAACAACCATTGGGCCATCCTCAATTTCAACATCATCCAATGTAGTAATGGGTATTAAGTTTGCAAAGCATATCCCTCTATGATTTTTATGGACACGTCTACAGAAGCAGACCACAGTCTCAACTTGTTGAATTTCCCTCCCTGACAGATAAACTGCACTATCACCATAGTGGATTTTCTGCACTAATTTCCCTGCTAAGCTAATGGATTCCACACCCACATTTGTCATAAGACTTGCAGGGTCTCTAATCACCTGCTCCGTGGCCTGCTGTAAATTCCTAATGTTACCCTCCCTGTTGAGCTCTAGCTATGTTCGCGGACAAGATGGTGGCACCTTCCCCAGTAGGGTGGAGGCCGTCTGGCATCAGCAAGCCACGCCGGCCCCAGTACAAAGGCCAGTTATCAATAAAGGTAAAGCTTTGCTGTCTACAAAATTGCACCAGCCACCTATTCAACAATGTCAGTCTGCTAAATGCCTCATCAGTACACCAGGAGGGGAGGGAACCAGAGACTATTAATTGATGCCGACACATCTTTCTGGCAAGATCACAAGTCCACTCTATGTCCATTTTTGTGACTTCTGAGTGCTTCATCCTGACATTATTGGTGCCGGCGTGAATAACTATGTGACTGTATCTCATGTAATGTTTCTTAGTCTGTCTTCACTTCTGCAGCGTTAGCACCCTAAGATGGGATGCAATGTCGGGAGCTCTTGCCCCAGGAATACTTTTAACATCATCCGGCGTCTGTAACCTTACTTTGCGGTGATAGAATCCCCTATGACTAAAGTCCGGCATTTCGGCCTGGAGACAGGAGTGGAGGTCACTCATGGGCTCAAAGAATTCACATCAGGCAAATCCAAGGAGGAGAACCGATTCACAGTTCGCAGTGGCGAATGTGATCGGGGTACCACAACCGGGCACCAAGCCCTCCGGGGCTTCCTCTGCCTTGCCACAGTCCGAAAGCAATCTTCCACAGCCGGCGTTTCTAGGCTGATGCTAATGGGCTCACTAACCGGCCCAACACTAACCTCTTCTGGAGTGCCCGTAATATCTAACTTCACTGAGCTAAGAAGCTGTTCTAACTTACGGCCACGGCTCTCTAAGAGAGCCACCCTATCTTCCAACATCACGCAGGATTTATGGAGGGTGTAAGGTGGTGTATTTGTGCACTACGAAATTCAAGAGTATGGCCAAGCATGCACGAGCTAACCAATAGTGAATAAGCTAATCACTCCTAAGGCTCACACAGGATTCACACCGATGTAAATAAATGAATTAATTCACAGCAGTTACACTGAAAAAGTAGCAGACATATTAGACTTGAGGCACAGTAAAAAAAACCTCCTACGAGTAAACCACTCCTACGATTAACACAAGAGTCAAGTACTAAGCAAAAATTCACAAGAATTACACTAAAAAACTAACAGAAGTATTAAAGAAATGGGGGAGGGGGGTCGAACTAGCTCACGCAAGTTAACCGCTAGCAAAAATGCTAGCCATTCCTAAGATTTATACAGGAGTAAAATAATGACCTAAAATTCACAGCCATTACACTGAAAAACTAACAGAAGTATTAAACAGGTAATAAAGAAACAGCTATAAACGTAACGGCTGGAGGGAGTCCACCTTGCTAGTGAAAGCTAACCGCTAGTGAATGCTAATCACTAGCAAATGCTAACCATTAGCGATTCAACAGGACTGTAGTTCAATAATATTCAGAGTAGATACACTTAACAACCAGAAGAGTGCTAAACAGAAATAAAAGAAAATGTATACAACCGTGTAAAGTTTGGAAGAGCGTCACAACAGCAAACAATCCACTGGAAGCCACTGGTATGGTGCCCACAATGTCTGTGTATGCCAAAACATGCAATCACTGGGGAAGCTCTCTGTCTGACGTGTGCTCCAAGTTTTGAGCATGCACAAATCTGTTCGACAGACTCACCAATGTGCATGTACCAAGGGGTCTTTTCTCATTTCATCAATCCTGAAGGTTTAAAGAACCAATGTGTTCTTTTAACTGTGACTCTAACTTTCAGAGCTAATAGGAGTTGCAACCTATCGGTACCAGTGTTTACATCTGAATTTATCACCATGAAGTAGATGAGAGTCTCCACCTGGATGGGGCACCATTTTGATGCACCTTGGAACCACCTTACCTCCTGGATAGCAACCACCCACTCAGAAGACCAGTCCGTCCCCAACTCTCAAAAGTAAGCCTGCAACAGCCTGGTAAAACGTGGGGGTGTCCTTGGAATTTTCCACCCACTCTGGTCTTCAATACTTAGATACCTGCATGCTGGGTCATACCCAGTTAAATGTACCTCTTGCTCCCTCCACTCAGGGTATCCTTAAGATCACAGTAATGCCCACAAAGCCAAGCTGCTGGTTTTCACGACTTTGCCCAATTTTCAGTCCACGCAACTACTGAACAGTGTAGGACTTTTGTGTAACTTAAAATTACCGAGGACTAAAAACTAGATTGTCAGACCAATCTGCTCCAAGACAAGAACATCCACCCACACATTTTTTAAAGCCGCTTATCTCAATTAGCATCACAGGATGGCTGGTGGTCATTAGACGAGAGGCATTGAATAATGTGAATAATGCAAATGTGAATATGTTCACAAAGTTTCACAGATCATGTAATAATAATAATAATAATATTAATAATAGCAACAACATTTGACATGACAATCAATCAATCAATCAAACTTTATTTGTATAGCCCTTTACAACAGTGACTAATGAACCAAAGTGCTTCACATCAATGCATAAAATCAACAACAAATGAACAACCACAATAAAACTATGTACTAAAAGCAACTCTGAACAAATAGGTTTTTAGTTTAGCTTTGAACAGAGATAAAGTACATATCGAGCGCAACTCAATGGGCAATGAGTTCCAAAGTTTAGGCCCAGCCACCGCAAATGATCGGTCTCCCCACTGTTTGCTCTTGGTCCTGGGGACCTCCAGCTGGTGTTGACTGGAGGACCACAAAGTTCTTGTTGGTGTGTGTGCAGCTAACAGCTCACACAGGTAAGAAGGTGCAAGTCCGTGTATAGCTTTAAAAACAAACAAAAGTTTAAAATCAATTCTGAAATGGACTGGGAGCCAGTGAAGACTAAACAGCATAGGAGTAATGTGACTGTGTTTGCAAGTGTTTGTCAGAAGGTGGGCTGCAGCATTTTGAACCATCTGCAGACGGAGACAGCTCTGGTTTACACCCACATACAGTGCATTACAATAGTCTATCCTGGAGCTGATGAATGCATGAATGCCTTTTCTACGTCCGTCCGTGAAAGGAAAGGTTTGACTTTGGCCAGAAGACGAAGCTGAAAAAAGCTGGCTTTCACCACACTGTCAATTTGTTTCTCAAATTTTAAATATTCATCAAATCTGACCCCCAGATTTCTTACAACTGACTGACGTGAAGGAGCAGCATCACCAGGTTTCAAGCCAAACAAAATGCACTCAGTTTTGCTCTCATTGAGGTGCAAAAAGTTCTGCGAAAGCCAGTGTTTAATGTCTGACAATGCATTTTGCATGGACAGCAGTGCACAGGACCTGTTGTGTGTGACTGGCAGATACATTTGTAAATCATCGGCATAGAAATGAAAAGACATATTGTGTTTGGATAAGACAGAACTCAGTGGCAACATGAGGAGAACAGCAAAGGACCAAGAATGGAACCTTGTGGCACGCCTGTAGTTAGGGGAACAGTAGAGGAGGAGAGATCATTCATCATTACCCTAATGCTCCTATCAGTCAGATAAGACTGACACCACTTTAACACAGTGCCCCGGAGTCCAACCTGTTCTCGCAAACGTCTGCAGAGGAGAGAGTGGTCCACAGTGTCAAATGCTGCAGTTAGATCCAACATGACCAGCAGCATGGGTCTTTTCGAGTCCAGACACATGAGGATGTCATTCTGCACCTTCAACAGAGCAGACTCAGTGCTGTAACGAGACCTGAAACCAGACTGAAATTTTTCAAGAATCTGATTTTGTTCTAAAAACTCTTGCAACTGTGTAAAAACAACTTTTTCTAAAACCTTGGACAAAAAAGATACATTTGAGACCGGCCTAAAATTTGCCAGGACAGAGGGATCCAGATTGGGTTTCTTAAGTAGTGGTCTGACAACAGCATGTTTAAACACTTGTGGAACTATTCCAGAGCTAAGACAACTGTTGATAAATGAGATGAGGCATGGCCCAACAGAAGTAAAGAGCTCTTTTAATAACTTAGCGGGAATTATGTCCAATGGACAATAACCAGGTAAAATGCTCTGCACCACCTCAGAGAGGAGCAAGAGAGACACCTGCTCAAAGTGATCCAGAGTCGCTGCTGGGATTGTGGGAGAGACCACTTCTACACAGACACCAGAGTTATTTACAATGTTGTTTCTTACTGCTGCTACCTTATCAGTGAAAAATTTGAGAAATTTTTCACAGGTCGAGACGGAGACATCTGCCAACACTGTCGGTGGATTTACAACTGAGTTGATGGTGTTAAATAACACTCTATGATTACTAGAACTGTTAGTAAAGACCCGGGAAAGATACTGAGATTTAGCCAAAGTGACTGCTCGTTGATACTCCACCAGCCTGGCACGCAGAATTTCTAAAGAGACCTGCAGACGATCCCTTTTCCATCTGCGTTCAGTCTGTCTGCAGCTCCTGCACAGGGCTCTCGTGATATCATTTAGCCAGGGGTCCAGTTTGGGCTTTGTGGATTTGCATCTTAACGGTGCAATGATATCCAATATCCTGGAGCAGGTGGAGGTGAAGGAGATGATGAAGTCATCTGGAGGCAGTGAGATGCTATCCACAGAGTGCAAATGAATATCCATGAAGGCAGATGCAAACTCTGCAGCAGTGGAGGAGGTGATGGTCCGGCGAGCACACACAGAAATTGAGGACTTGGTTATTGGACTTGGTTTTTAGCTTGATAAGGCTGTTTTTGATGGCTATGTGTCGTGTCCCTGTAGCATACTTCCCTCTGCTGCCTATGTGGCTGATTTCTCTGACAACGGCATCATACAGGTTGTACAATGTCAAATCCAGTGGCGGCTGGCCCATAGAGGGCGCTTGGGTGCCGCCCTCCCAGATGTGGAGGGGAAAAATTATAAAATATATTTTTAAAAAAGAATTATCAATGTCAGTTTTACTTAATAGTATGTGCCTACATGTAATCTAAATTATTAAAACAACATTTCCACCAACTGACTCTCATTCAGCAGTGCATTTCCACCAACAGAAGCACAGAATGTATCATTTCTCTTCTTGGGCAATCACTCAAAGAGCCCCTTGAAGTGCAGTGAAATGACCAATTGTGTATGTTGCTAAGGAAAAATAATAAATATTTGGCCAATCAGCATCGGCAAATTTAATATCTTGGGGGTGAGAGAATTTTCACCCCTGGACCAATTGTGTGTGGTTGCTAAGGAAAAATAATAAATACGTTTAGGTTATTTTTATTTTTTTTTTGTCTCTGTGTGTTTTGCTGGAGTAAGTTGAAGAACTTTGGGACTTTACGATTGCTGCTTCTCCTGGCCATCATGTCCTCAGCGGTTTTCAGCTCTGGATTCACCTTTGGATCGCTCAGGTGAGCTGACGAGCTGTTAGGATTTACTCCCAAATGTTGCTCCTGGTGTGGAAATTAGGATGAAAACTTAAGATAAAATGAATGAGTGATGTTTGTTTATTTGTTTGTTTTAGGGGTCAAAGCTGTGATCTTTATTGGTACAGCGGACCAGTTATAATGGTTTGGGGAGACTGGGGCTGTTTGTAACAGTGTTCAAAGCTGCAGCCATGGTGGCATTTTGGTCATAAAATATAGGAGTAGTTTCAACTTGATTTCAGTTTACACATCATGAGGATCAGCCCACAGAAGTGAAATATTGTTTGGAGTATTCCACAGTCTAAAACAAATGATTTGCTCAACTAAAAAAAAAAAAACTAAAATAGCAATTTGCATGTTTTTTTTTTAAGAATTTCTAACTCAGTCACTACTGAGTACACAGAAGATGCTTATAGTCAGACTAACTCACGTTTAGCAAAGCATTTAATTAAGTGGTTTTATATATTTAGTTTGCTTTGTCCTCTTCATCATCATCATCAAACCTTTATTTAACCAGGAAAAGCTCATTGAGATAGAAAATCTCTTTTCCAAGAGAGTCCTGGCCAAGACAGGCAGCAAAAAGACTGATCTGGCCAACCAACACGAGAATACAACAAACAATGATGAGTAAGAGATTTTAAGTTGGTTGACAAATTCTTAAGGCACCATGATAAACAGAATCCAAAACAGACTTTGAACAGAAGCATTTCAATTTCAATTTATTTGAAAGGGACCATGTGCAATTAAAAACATAAATGTCACCATTTGATGCATTGCACCAGAGTTAGCCTTAGGCTAATTTACATCTGCAGTCCCTGACCACAAATAAATATGACACATATAAAATCATCAAATATCACAAATAAATACAACCAAGATGTTAAACATCACTTAACAAATAAAAACATATAGCGACACTACGTATTGTAAATAGAATGCCCCATTCATATAGATTACATCACTGTAATCCAACACAGACATAAAAGTAGATGCAACCAATCTCTTTTTTGCCTCAAATGACAGACAAGACTTGATTCTAAAGTAAAAACCTAATTTCACTTTCAGTCTCTTTGCCAGCTGCTGGATGTGAGGTGTAAAAGAGAGACTGTCGTCAACTAAAATCCCAAGATATCTATACTGAGACACTTGTTCAATTTGTACTCCTTGAGAAGTGATTCCTGGCAAATTCTGTGATTTAGATTTGGAGTTTGAAAACAACATGCATTTGGTTTTGGCTGCATTTAAAACAAGTTTTAAGCCATTAAAATTTGACTGGACAATATTAAAAGCAGTCCTCTACACTGTTAATTAATTTTAACCAATTTAATATAAAGGTTTTGGTGTTTATAGCCAAATTATTTAAGTTATTCTAGCTTCTTTTCTTTTTTGCCTCCATTCCACTCAGTAATGTTCATGCAAATTATTACCTTTATTTTTGTTGTGTGGGCCGCCAGAAGAGGAGGTACTGCTGGCCCACCACCAGAGGGCGTCCTGCCTGAAGGCAGGCTTCAGGCACTAGAGGGCGCAGTCGCCGCCCAGGAGCCAGAGCTGACAGCTGCCATCAATCATCCATCATCACCATCTTCCATAAAAACTTGGCAGTGACATCACATCCCTGCCGAGAAATCTGCTTACCCTACAGGTAACCTTCTCAGCCTTTCTCTGTGCCGTACGTACATATTGAATGCTAACCTGTTTGCAGTCGTAACCTACTGTAACTAACAGCTTGGAGCTGGTGTGTTGGAAATTTGGAGGAGTCGGCAATTCCACTCCTAAATTTCTTCATGTTCAGTAGGCGCTGCACGAACTGGTTTTCATGCTACCTGAGAGTGAAGGACTTGTCACTCCAGAAAGAACTGTGAGTTGCTGACTGTTGCTGGGTGTTTCACACACCCACATAATCTGTTTATGCTTCCTGCCAGCAGTACCCGATCCGACAGCTGGAGGCAGTGGCCACCTGGGGACTCAGGACTTAGCAGCTCCGGTGTGTTGCAGGTCTCCGCTGGCAGTGGAAATCGTGTGGGGGGCCGACTCTTCTCCAGACAGGCGTCTCCTATCCTCGAGCCTGCCCACACGTCACCTATTGTTTAATTGACTGTTTCCTAAAGTGGTATCTGTATTTCATTGTGCACCTTTTCACAACATTAAATTGTTATCTTTTGGCATTTTCATTGTCCATTCATTCACGCCCCCTGCTGTGGGTCCGTGTCACTACACTTTCCCAACAATTTTACCTTAAATCCCCCCCCCCCCCTTCTCTTTTGGAAGGTGGTGTGAACATTGTCATATGCACATAATGTTCAGGTTCAGGTGACTTTATTTGTACGCATAGGTAGATTTGACTTTTGTTCTTTTGTCAATTGAGGAATTGCGGAGTCTAAATTTGGTGATATTTTCTGTTAAGGTCGATGTCACTGTGAAACCTGTGATGTGTTTGGCTGAAGATAATGGCAGTGCAGTACAGTTTGGTGTACTATGTGTTAAATGGTGAAATGTTCCTTGCTCAAGAACTTGAGTGTTGTTGTATTTGATACTGTTCCTTTCCAAAGTATAAATGAGGCCTAGTATAGCTGTAAATGGTTAACATTATCTGTGAAACTGCTGATTTTGAGAAACACATGAAATGATTATTGTAGAATTGTAATAATTTTCCGACTGTTCATTTGAATGCCTGTACTGGACTAGGCAGGGAAATCTATTTGCACACCAGCCCCACCAAGACTTTTTTCCACCAGCCGCCACTGGTCAAATCTCTGTCATTGCCCAGACGATTGTTTTAAATGTGACCCATTTCATGTGGAAAATGGTCTAAGAGATTCACCAAAAAAGAGCAATTAAAACAGCACCAGCTGAGCCCATTGAAGTTGTTTCCCCATTTGTTTTGTTTCTGAATAAAATCCATGAAATGTTTTTACATTAATGTGTTTGTCATGATGGGTTTTTGTTCTTTTTTCTGAATTTTCATGTCGTCACCACTGACCAGTGGTGTTTATCATGAAGGCTGTGCAACTGACAAATTGTTCAAATGTGCACTCATACTTACTGTTGACTTCATTCTTCATCAAACCACAGAAGCAAACATCAGATGAACTGATATTAAAAACCACCAGGCTGCTCCACAGAGTGCCGAGAGTTCAGCTTGAGCTCAGTTGTTTCCGTAATCACCTTCCCTTTAGAAGGTGTTTTCTCCCCACAGCAGAGGCGGCACTTTGCTCGGGCTAATTCAGACACCAGGTGGATTTCAGAAGCAATTAGACACACCAGACAAGGTACGACATGCAATTATAACAAATTAGGCAATTATCACCATTCACCAATACTACTGGGGGGTAAAAGTAGCTCTTAGTGCTTAGCAAAATGGTGATCCAGGAAGACTGATGGAGCAAAGCGTCTCCAGCTCTGAGAAATACAACATCTTTATGTTAAAGGAGAAACTGAAGTCAGTGCTGGTCCTTTAAAGTACTGTTATCACTTTAACAGAAACAGTCGACCACTGTGACAAGCCAGCATGTGAAGATGATGGTTGCCCATGAATGTGATCTAGTGTCTGAGCTGATGATGTACCACAGCGGAATTAAGTTTAACATAATTTTAATTCAAGTTCAACTTAATTCTTCTGCATCCAGGCTGTGAGTTTTAAGTGACTACTTTGGTTTGTATTATATTTTTGTTTTTTGTCATCAAAACCTCATCACTACAGGTCTGCCCTTTTTTTTTCTCACAGTTTTGCAGTAGAAATTTCACACAACCTTGGTGCTTCAAGAAAACCTCCCGGTAATGTCATAGCATGTACGATGTACCTGGCTTATCAATATATATGTTAAGCAGTTTCAGACAGTGATTTTCTGGGATTTGTATCTGTTAAAGTGTGAATGAGGCTTAAACATAGACTGTATATATACTGGACAAATGCTACGTGACGTCACCCGTAGGTTTTCTATAGAGATTCAGAACAGCCGGTATGAAGCCCACATCTGGGCATCAATGGCAGCACTGACTCTATGTCACAATGAACCCAAATGACAAAGGGATGGCGCATGGGCGGGTTTATTGTCTGATAAAACACAATGAAAACACCCCTATCTTCAAGACCAAAGCAGCTAAGCTAACAGGCTAACCTTGGTTCAGGTGTTTATTAAATCATATTTTTGGGGACGGTGTGGTGGCTCTCAGAACATTTTGCTTAGGTGTGGGCATAAAACATTATGAACCACTATTTTCTCTGTAATAGTCCATTAAATTGACTTAATGAATCATGTTACTGAGATCTGCTAAAAGTGCTGATGCCGTTAGCGTACAACACTAATTAACACTAGAGTTTCACTCAGCGCGAATATTACAGCAGGGGCATCTTAGATGATGTGTTAGGTTGTTTCACCACACAACAACCCAGATTATTCCAGGTGTTTGTAATAAAATGCTCAAGTCAACAGACACAGCCTCCACAACAGCTACAGTTGGGTTCAAAATAATAGCAGTGACTACGTTTACATACAGCCAATAACCCTTTCATAACCCTTTCATAACCGGAATATTAGCAATAACCCGGTTGTGCACAGCCATGTAAACACCTGCAAAAACCCAAATATGCTCATATTGTTGGGAAAGTGTAGGTACACGGACCCACAACAGGGGGCGCAAATGAACGGACAATGGAGGAAGTCAAATACAACACTTTACTGTTGTGAAAGGGCACAACAAACACAACAGATTACAATAATAGACAAAAGGTCAAATCACAACAGGTGTCGTGTGGGCAGGCTCGAAGATAGGAGACGTCTGTCCAAAGTAGAACCGGAACCACACGATTTCCTCCGCCACCAGACCCCGGGAATACTGGAGCCGCCAAGTCCCGAACTCCCGGGTGGCCACTGCCTCCGCGTGTCGGATCTGGTACTGCTGGCGAGGAACAAAAAAACAATTAAAGGTGGGCGCGTAGGCACCCAGCAATTCACACAGCAGGAAAACCAACTCCACCTCTTGTTGGAAAAAGAGTCTGTTATACGATACACAAAAAGTCACAAAAGGTTACTGTCGAATAAATCTCACAGCCAGCTGAGAACGTTACCTTCCTGGTAAAGCGATATCTCGGCAAAGAGGTGGAGATGACGTCTTGCTGATATACTGATACTGATCAGATGAGTGGTGACAGCTGTCATAGGTGATGAGTGTCAGCTGTCACCCCGGCTACTCCTGTTAGGCGGCAGCGCCCTCTGGTGCCTGGAGCCCGCACTCCAGGCAGGGTGCCCTCTGGTGGTGGTGGGCCAGCAGTACCTCCTCTTCAGCGGCCCACACAACAGGACCCCCCCCTCAACGGGCGCCTTCTGGCCAACGGGTGGCGGCGGTAGAAATCGGCCAGGAGGGCCGGGTCCAGGATGAAGCTCCTCTTCACCCAGGAGCGTTCTTCGGGTCCGTACCCCTCCCAGTCCACCAAATACTGGAAGCCCCGGCCCATCCTACGGACGTCTAAGAGCCGGCGCACAGTCCAAGCCGGCTCGCCATCGATGATCCGGGCAGGAGGTGGTGCCGGACCCGGAGTACAGAGGGGTGAGGTGTGATGGGGCTTGATCCGGGACACGTGGAAAACGGGATGGATCTGCAGTGAGGCCGGAAGCTGAAGCCTCACTGCGGCTGGACTGAGTACCTTGATGATTTTAAACGGACCGATATACCGGTCCTGCAGCTTAGGGGAGTCCACGTGAAGGGGTATGTCCTTAGTAGACAACCACACTGCCTGCCCTGGCCGGTACGTAGGGGTCGGGGTCCGCCGACGGTCTGCATGGGCCTTCGTCCTCATCCGGGCCTTCAGCAAGGCAGAACGGGCGGCACGCCACACCCGACGGCACTTCCGTAGGTGGGCCTGGACCGAGGGCACACCGACCTCTCCCTCAACCACCGGAAACAGAGGAGGTTGGTACCCCAGACATACCTCGAAAGGGGAGAGGCCGGTGGCTGACGACACTTGGCTGTTATGGGCATACTCGATCCAGGCCAGATGGGTACTCCAGGCCGCCGGGTGCGCGGCTGTCATGCAACGCAGGGACTGCTCTATCTCCTGATTGGCCCGTTCTGCTTGCCCGTTGGTCTGGGGATGATACCCGGATGAAAGACTCACCGTGGCCCCCAGTTCCCGGCAGAAGCTCCTCCAGACGTGCGAGGAGAACTGGGGACCGCGATCGGAGACGATGTCTGTTGGGATCCCATGCAGCTGGACGACGTGGTGGACCAGGAGGTCTGCTGTCTCCTGGGCTGTTGGGAGCTTCGGGAGGGCCACGAAGTGGGCCGCCTTGGAGAATCGGTCCACTATCGTGAGGATGGTGGTGTTGCCCTGGGACGGCGGGAGGCCTGTGACAAAATCCAGGCCGATGTGGGACCAGGGGCGATGGGGCACGGGCAGCGGCTGGAGCAGTCCCGAAGCCCTGCGATGGTCAGCCTTGCCCCTGGCACAGGTGGTGCAGGCCTGGATATAATCCCGGACGTCGGCCTCTAGGGACGCCCACCAGAAGCGCTGCTGGACAACTGCCACGGTTCTTCGCACCCCTGGATGACAGGAGAGCTTAGAGCCGTGACAGAAGTCCAGGACTGCAGCCCTAGCTTCTGGTGGGACGTAGAGTCTGTTCTTCGGCCCAGTTCCGGGGTCCGGGCTTTGTGCCAGGGCCTCCCGGACGGTTCTCTCTACGTCCCAGGTGAGGGTGGCCACGATAGTGGACTCCGGGATGATGGGTTCCGGTGGATCCGACAACTCCGTTTTGACTTCATCTTCATGTACCCGGGACAAGGCATCCGATCTCTGGTTCTTGGTCCCGGGACGGTAGGTGATCCGGAAGTCAAAACGGCCGAAGAACAGTGACCAGCGGGCTTGCCTGGGGTTCAGCCGCTTGGCGGTCCTGATATACTCCAGGTTCCGGTGGTCAGTGAAAACCGTAAATGGCACGGACGTTCCCTCCAACAGATGTCTCCACTCTTCAAGAGCCTCTTTCACCGCAAGGAGTTCTCGATTGCCCACGTCATAGTTCCGTTCGGCCGGGGTCAACCTGCAGGAAAAATAGGCACACGGGTGAAGGACCTTATCGGTCTTCCTGCTGTGGGAAAGCACAGCTCCTATCCCTGAGTCTGAGGCGTCCACTTCAACCACTAACTGGCGACTAGGATCGGGCTGCACCAGAACGGGTGCAGACGAGAAGCATCGTTTCAACTCCTTGAACGCGGCATCGCAACGATCCGACCAGGTGAAGGGGACTTTTGGTGAGGTCAGGGCTGTCAGGGGGCTAACTACCTGACTGTAGCCCTTAATGTACCTCCTGCAGAAATTTGCAAAGCCGAGGAACTGTTGCAGCTTCCTACGGCTAGTGGGTTGGGGCCAGTCTCTCACCGCCGCAACCTTGGCCGGATCAGGAGCGACGGAGTTGGGGGAGATGATAAACCCCAGGAAGGACAAAGAAGTGCGGTGAAACTCGCAGTGGTCCGCCACCAAGCCGCGCCAACCCGTCGGTTGCGTCGGTTGTCCGGACAGGGCCCTTAACAAAGAAGTTTCTTTGTACTAGATTTCTGCTCTAAGGTTGTCCATTTTAAGGGCCCTGTCCCACTGGTGTTTAGGAGGATTTGCGGATGGAATGCTCACAAAAGTGGCCCACATCTGCCAAACAACCGCAATAACGTGTAACATTCCTGTATGAGTCGGCCGCCATCCAAACACGTCCGTGATCATCTGCAGAGGCACGCATGTCCGCAGCCAGGATTTTTGAGCAGCTCAAAAATCCTGCTGCGGATGAGATCCGCATCACTGCCTGAACACATACTGAAGACATACACAACCAACGCGCCGCATATCCCCTGTCATCCGCTGATATCCTCAACCGATGGGTTGGCACGGCTTGGCAGCGGACCGGGACAGCGTGCAAAACAGATATGACGCATGGCCAGCACGGCCACATCACGGTCGCAAATGGTATGTTGCGCATGCAGACTAGAGCATGACACAGGAGTGGATTTTCACTCCCGTCCCATCCCGCTCCCAGAAAAAAAGTCCCATCCTGTCCCAATCCTGGACTGGAGTAAAAAAATAAATCCCATCCCGTCCCACTCCTGTAAAGATGACTCCCAATCCCATCCCGCTCCCACTCAAAATCAGTCCCACTCCCATCCCACTCCTGTATGTCTCGCGCCGTGATGATCAATCACGGACTGAATATGTAGTGACGTGGAGATGTCTGGAGTTTGACTGAAGATGTGAACATGTCCTGTCGCTGGTAGCAGCCTGTGAGCAGGACTTATGTGTCTTTTGTCCTTTATTTCACAATTATGACAGAGTTTTTGGAGCGAGCAGCGCCCCGCAGCAGCAGGAGCAGGGTTTCTTTGTCTTTTTATGTTATGTGCGTGTGCAAGCGAATGAAGATTATTTTACTTATTAACTACACAGATGTATATTAGAACAAATGGTGACTGGTTTCTAAACACAATTATGACAGAGTTTTTTGGTGGAAGAGTGAGCTGCAGCAAGCAGCGGAGTTTCTTTTTTTATTATTATTATTATTTACATGTGCGCGCGTGAACGGGACAGTTGGTCCTCAAACTGGGTCCTGCAGAGGCGGAAGGACCACTGAAAGCAGCCGTCATCCAGACGCAGCTCCTGCAGCAAATAATGATACTCTCTGTATTGAGAACTTTCCACAACTCACTCCGTGTGATCAAGGTCCGTCATGTTAACTTGACTGACAGCCGGAGCCGGCGAGCGGAATGGAAGCTCCTCCTATTTGATGACGCACCGGGGTGAATTTTCACAGCAAAAGCAGAGCGACACACCGGGTGAAGGAGGCGCGTCCGTCGTCACGAGAACCCCACAAATTTGTAGCGTCTGATCGCGCCCGGTGTGAACGCGGCATTAAATAGATGAAAATCATCATCTATTTTTGGCATTCCCGCTCCTTCCCGCTCCCGTTCATGTTTATTCCCGTCCCATCCCAATCACAGGATTGATAAAATTTTGACTCCCATCCCGCGGGAATCCCGCAGGAATCACGTGACCCACGGGAATTCCAGAAAAGTGTCATCATGGGGGCGCCTCCGCGGTCGCCCTCGCTTCTGTTCCCTGTTATATCCGCTGTTCTTCCTCATGTATTCGCTGATCCACCCCGGGACATTTGTCATTTCCACCCACCTTTGTTGCGGATGCTCAGCTTTTGTCTCCTCATTTCATGCGCAAATCCTCCTAAACGCCAGTGGGATCTGCAAATGCGTATAGAAATCTGTGCGTGCATATTTTGATCTGTGCGTGCGTAAAGAGATTTACAAATGCGTATAGAAATCTGTGCGTGAATATTTTGATCTGTGCGTGTGTAAACTGATCTGCAAATGCGTATAGAAATCTGTCTGTGCATATTTTGATCTGTGCGTGCGTAAACAGATTCACAAATGCGTATAGAAATCTGTGCGTGCATAAACAGATTTGCAAATGTGTACAGAAATCTGTGAGTGCATATTTTGATCTGTGCGTGCATCAACAGATCCACAAATGCGTATAGAAATCTGTACATGCATATTTTGATCTGTGCGTGTGTAAACAGATTCGCAAATGCGTATAGAAATCTGTGCGTGCATAAGCAGATCCGCAAATGCATATAGAAATCTACGCGTGCGTATTTTGATGTGTGCGTGCGTAAACAGATCCGCAAATGCGTATAGAAATCTGTGCGTGCGTATTTTGATATGTGCATGTGTAAACAGATCCGCAAATGCGTATAGAAATCTGTGCATGCGTATTTTGATCTGTGCATGCGTAAACAGATTCGCAAATGCGTATAGAAATTTGTGTGTGCGTATTTTGATCTGTGCATGCGTAAACAGATCCGCAAATGCGTATAGAAATCTGTGCGTGTGTATCCGTGTGTCTGTGAAAGTCAGGCCACTCAATTGGATGTGTTGTTACATGCTACTTTTACTACAGTTCTGCTGCGTTAGATCTGTACATGTGTGTGTGTGGAGACTTGTCAGTGCCTCCGTGGTTATACAGCTTCATAGCACCAGAGGGCGCAAGCACCAATGACATCGCTCACCGCTGCCTGTCCTGGCTGGATCGACTGTATGGGGGATGAACAGACGATTCAGTGGAGTCTGGATGGTGTGCAGTAAGTACATAATCGTTATATTGTGATAACTTCAGTTGTAATAAGTGATATTTCTGAAGAAATAACAATGTTAAAAATATCTACTATCTGTTAACAAGTTATGTTTTCTTGTTGGAGACACAAGAAAATATCTGAAGTCCAACAAATTAGCAGCTAGCCTTGGAGCTGATACACAGCACATAAGATATCATCAAGGATTTCGCTTGCACTCATTCCATCTGACTATCTACCAGACTTTTCAGCATATTCAAGGAAATGTGATGTGGTGGCAAGAAGTATTTCTAATGTGGTAACTTTCACAGCTTTTTCAAAGTACCCAGTTTATTGTCATTGCGCCAAATGCCAGAGAAGTTCAGAGTTTGCATAAAAATAAATATAGTTAGGTTAAAAATTGCTTTTCTTGTAAGGTCAGGATCTTGGATCACAGAAAAATGTGGAGTCTATAGCAAGAACTCTGGTTGCACACATCCAACAAAATATGGATGCTCGTAGTTGTGAGGCAAGAGCATCCATCAACCCCTCATCCAGCGCTGCCACTGACGTCAATCCTGCACCCAGAGCAATTCCTGTCCTCAACCCGTTGTCTGGAACAGCCACCACGATGCAGTCATCATTCTCAGCAGAAATGCAACGTTTTTACACGCAACAAAAATATAAACGCAACACTTTTTGTTTTGCTCCCATTTTGTATGAGATGAACTCAAAGATCTAAAACTTTTTCCACATACACAATATCACCATTTCCCTCAAATATTGTTCACAAACCAGTCTAAATCTGTGATAGTGAGCACTTCTCCTTTGCTGTGATAATCCATCCCACCTCACAGGTGTGCCATATCAAGATGCTGATTAGACACCATGATTAGTGCACAGGTGTGCCTTAGACTGCCCACAATAAAAGGCCACTCTGAAAGGTGCAGTTTTATCACACAGCACAATGCCACAGATGTCGCAAGATTTGAGGGAGCGTGCAGTTGGCATGCTGACAGCAGGAATGTCAACCAGAGCTGTTGCTCGTGTATTGAGTGTTCATTTCTCTGCCACAAGCCGTCTCCAAAGACGTTTCAGAGAATTTGGCAGTACATCCAACCAGCCTCACAACCGCAGACCACGTGTAACCACACCAGCCCAGGACCTCCACATCCAGCATGTTCACCTCCAAGATCATCTGAGACCAGCCAATCGGACAGCTGCTGAAACAATCGGTTTGCATAACCAAAGAATTTCTGCACAAACTGTCAGAAACCGTCTCAGGGAAGCTCATCTGCATGCTCGTCGTCCTCATCGGGGTCTCGACCTGACTCCAGTTCATCGTCGTAACCGACTTGATTGGGCGAATACTCACATTTGCTGGCATTTGGCACATTGGAGAGGTCAATCAATCAATCAATCAATCAATTTTATTTATATAGCGTCAAATCACAACAAACAGTTGCCCCAAGGCGCTTTATATTGTAAGGCAAAGCCATACAATAATTACGTAAAAACCCCAACGGTCAAAACGACCCCCTGTGAGCAAGCACTTGGCGACAGTGGGAAGGAAAAACTCCCTTTTAACAGGAAGAAACCTCCAGCAGAACCAGGCTCAGGGAGGGGCAGTCTTCTGCTGGGACTGGTTGGGGCTGAGGGAGAGAACCAGGAAAAAGACATGCTGTGGAGGGGAGCAGAGATCAATCACTAATGATTAAATGCAGAGAGGTGCATACAGAGCAAAAAGAGAAAGAAACACTCAGTGCATCCTGGGAACCCCCCAGCAGTCTAAGTCTATAGCAGCATAACTAAGGGATGGTTCAGGGTCACCCGATCCAGCCCTAACTATAAGCTTTAGCAAAAAGGAAAGTTTTAAGTCTAATCTTAAAAGTAGAGAGGGTGTCTGTCTCCCTGATCCAAATTGGGAGCTGGTTCCACAGGAGAGGAGCCTGAAAGCTGAAGGCTCTGCCTCCCATTCTACTCTTACAAACCCTAGGAACTACAAGTAAGCCTGCAGTCTGAGAGCGAAGCGCTCTATCGGGGTGATATGGTACTATGAGGTCCCTAAGATAAGATGGGACCTGATTATTCAAAACCTTATAAGTAAGAAGAAGAATTTTAAATTCTATTCTAGAATTAACAGGAAGCCAATGAAGAGAGGCCAATATGGGTGAGATATGCTCTCTCCTTCTAGTCCCCGTTAGTACTCTAGCTGCAGCATTTTTAATTAACTGAAGGCTTTTCAGGGAACTTTTAGGACAACCTGATAATAATGAATTACAATAGTCCAGCCTAGAGGAAATAAATGCATGAATTAGTTTTTCAGCATCACTGTTGTGTGGGCCGCTGAAGAGGAGGTACTGCTGGCCCACCACCACCAGAGGGCGCCCTGCCTGGAGTGCGGGCTCCAGGCACCAGAGGGCGCCGCCGCCTCACGGGAGCAGCCTCGGTGACAGCTGTCACCCATCACCTGAGACAGCTGACGGCAATCATCAGTGGGGTATATCAGCAGGACGGCATCTCCACCTCATTGCCGAGATATCGTTCTAACTGGAAGGTAATATTCTCAGCTGACTGCTTGACAGTAACCTTTTATGACTTTTGTGAGTGATAACAGACCTTTTTTTCCAACGAGAGGTGGAGGTAGCTTTCCTGCCGTGTGGATTACTGGGTGCAAACGCGCCCACCTTTAATTGTGTTTTTGTTCCTCGCCAGCAGTACCAGGTCCGACACGCGGAGGCAGTGGCCACCTGGGAGTTCGGGACTTGGCGGCTCCAGTATACCCGGGGTCCTGTGGCGGAGGAAGCCGTGTGGTACCGGTCTTACCTTGGAGAGGCGTCTCCTATCTTCGAGCCTGCCCACACGACACTTTTGTAAATTGACTGTTGTCCATTTCTGTGATTGGTTGTATTCGTTGTGCACATTCACAACAGTAAAGCGTTGTTATTTGACTTACTCCATTGTCCGTTCATTTGCGCCCCCTGTTGTGGGTCCGTGTTCCTACACTTTCCCAACAATCACTCTGAGACAAGACCTTTCTAATTTTAGAGATATTGCGTAAATGCAAAAAAGCAGTCCTACATATTTGTTTAATATGCGCATTGAATGACATATCCTGATCAAAAATGACTCCAAGATTTCTCACAGTATTACTAGAGGTCAGGGTAATGCCATCCAGAGTAAGGATCTGGTTAGACACCATGTTTCTAAGATTTATGGGGCCAAGTACAATAACTTCAGTTTTATCCGAGTTTAAAAGCAGGAAATTAGAGGTCATCCATGTCTTTATGTCTGTAAGACAATCCTGCAGTTTAGCTAATTGGTGTGTGTCCTCTGGCTTCATGGACAGATAAAGCTGGGTATCATCTGCGTAACAATGAAAATTTAAGCAATGCCGTCTAATAATACTGCCTAAGGGAAGCATGTATAAAGTGAATAAAATTGGTCCTAGCACAGAACCTTGTGGAACTCCATAATTAACCTTAGTCTGTGAAGAAGATTCCCCATTTACATGAACAAATTGTAATCTAGTAGATAAATATGATTCAAACCACAGCAGCGCAGTGCCTTTAATACCTATGGTTTGCTCTAATCTCTGTAATAAAATTTTATGGTCAAAAGTATCAAAAGCAGCACTGAGGTCTAACAGAACAAGCACGGAGATGAGTCCACTGTCTGAGGCCATAAGAAGATCATTTGTAACCTTCACTAATGCTGTTTCTGTACTATGATGAATTCTAAAACCTGACTGAAACTCTTCAAATAGACCATTCCTCTGCAGATGATCAGTTAGCTGTTTTACAACTACCCTTTGAAGAATTTTTGAGAGAAAAGGAAGGTTGGAGATTGGCCTATAATTAGCTAAGATAGCTGGGTCAAGTGATGGCTTTTTAAGTAATGGTTTAATTACTGCCACCTTAAAAGCCTGTGGTACATAGCCAACTAATAAAGATAGATTGATCATATTTAAGATTGAAGCATTAAATAATGGTAGGGCTTCCTTGAGCAGCCTGGTAGGAATGGGGTCTAATAGACATGTTGATGGTTTGGATGAAGTAACTAATGAAAATAACTCAGACAGAACAATTGGAGAGAACGAGTCTAACCAAATACCGGCATCACTGAAAGCAGCCAAAGATAATGATACATCTTTGGGATGGTTATGAGTAATTTTTTCTCTAATAGTTAAAATTTTATTAGCAAAGAAAGTCATGAAGTCATTACTACTTAAAGTTAAAGGAATACTCGGCTCAATAGAGCTCTGACTCTTTGTCAGCCTGGCTACAGTGCTGAAAAGAAACCTGGGGTTGTTCTTATTTTCTTCAATTAGTGATGAGTAGTAAGATGTCCTAGCTTTACGGAGGGCTTTTTTATAGAGCAACAGACTCTTTTTCCAGGCTAAGTGAAGATCTTCTAAATTAGTGAGACGCCATTTCCTCTCCAACTTACGGGTTATCTGCTTTAAGCTGCGAGTTTGTGAGTTATACCACGGAGTCAGGCACTTCTGATTTAAAGCTCTCTTTTTCAGAGGAGCTACAGCATCCAAAGTTGTCTTCAATGAGGATGTAAAACTATTGACGAGATACTCTATCTCACTTACAGAGTTTAGGTAGCTACTCTGCACTGTGTTGGTATATGGCATTAGGGAACATAAAGAAGGAAACATATCCTTAAACCTAGTTACAGCGCTTTCTGAAAGACTTCTAGTGTAATGAAATTTATTTGCTGGGTAGTCCATCAGAGTAAATGTAAATGTTATTAAGAAATGATCAGACAGAAGGGAGTTTTCAGATAATACTGTTAAGTCTTCAATTTCCATACCATAAGTCAGAACAAGATCTAAGATATGATTAAAGTGGTGGGTGGACTCATTTACATTTTGAGCAAAGCCAATTGAGTCTAATAATAGATTAAATGCAGTGTTGAGGCTGTCATTCTCAGCATCTGTGTGAATGTTAAAATCACCCACTATCTTATCTGAGCTAAGCACTAAGTCAGACAAAAGGTCTGAAAATTCACAGAGAAACTCACAGTACGACCAGGTGGACGATAGATAATAACAAATAAAACTGGTTTTTGGGACTTCCAATTTGGATGGACAAGACTAAGAGTCAAGCTTTCAAATGAATTAAAGCTCTGTCTGGGTTTTTGATTAATAAATAAGCTGGAATGGAAGATTGCTGCTAATCCTCCGCCTCGGCCCGAGCTACGAGCATTCTGGCAGTTAGTGTGACTCGGGGGTGTTGACTCATTTAAACTAACATATTCATCCTGCTGTAACCAGGTTTCTGTAAGGGCAGAGTAAATCAATATGTTGATCAATTATTATATCATTTACTAACAGGGACTTAGAAGAGAGAGACCTAATGTTTAATAGACCACATTTAACTGTTTTAGTCTGTCGTGCAGTTGAAGGTGCTATATTATTTTTTCTTTTTGAATTTTATGCTTAAATAGATTTTTACTGGTTATTGGTGGTCTGGGAGCAGGCACCGTCTCTACGGGGATGTGGTAATGAGGGGATGGCAGGGGGAGAGAAGCTGCAGAGAGGTGTGTAAGACTACAACTCTGCTTCCTGGTCCCAACCCTGGATAGTCACGGTTTGGAGGATTTAAGAAAATTGGCCAGATTTATAGAAATGAGAGCTGCTCCATCCAAAGTGGGATGGATGCCGTCTCTCCTAACAAGACCAGGTTTTCCCCAGAAGCTTTGCCAATTATCTATGAAGCCCACCTCATTTTTTGTACCGAGGTGTCCTCTTCATGGATGAATCCCGGTTCACACTGTTCAGGGCAGATGGCAGACAGCGTGTGTGGCATCGTGTGGGTGAGCGGTTTTCTGATGTCAGTGTTGTGGATCGAGTGGCCCATGGTGGCGGTGGGGTTATGGTATGGGCAGGCGTCTGTTATGGATGAAGAACACAGGTGCATTTTATTGATGGCATTTTGAATGCACAGAGATACCGTGACGAGATCCTGAGGCCCATTGTTGTGCCATACATCCAAGGACATCACCTCATGTTGCAGCAGGATAATGCACGGCCCCATGTTGCAAGGATCTGTACACAATTTTTGGAAGCTGAAAATGTCCCAGTTCTTGCATGGCCGGCATACTCACCGGACAAGTCACCCATTGAGCATGTTTGGGATGCTCTGGACCGGCGTATACGACATCGCGTACCAGTTCCTGTCAATATCCAGCAACTTCGCACAGCCATTGAAGAGGAGTAGACCAACATTCCACAGGCCACAACTGACAACCTGCGAACTCAACTCTATGCGAAGGAGATGTGTTGCACTGCATGAGGCAAATGGTGGTCACACCAGATACCGACTGGTATCCCCCCAATAAAACAAAAATGCACCTTTCAGAGTGGCCTTTTATTGTGGGCAGTCTAAGGCACACCTGTGCACTAATCATGGTGTCTAATCAGCATCTTGATATGGCACACCTGTGAGGTGGGATGGATTATCTCAGCAAAGGAGAAGTGCTCACTATCACAGATTTAGACTGGTTTGTGAACAATATTTGAGGGAAATAGTGATATTGTGTATGTGAAAAAAGTTTTAGATCTTTGAGTTCATCTCATACAAAATGGGAGCAAAACCAAAAGTGTTGCGTTTATATTTTTGTTGAGTATATATGGACTCAACACACACATAAATTCACATGGGAAAAGGAAGTCTTATATGATGCATAGTGCCCTCCAAAGCTATTGGAGCACTTTAAATAATACTTAAAGAATAAATAATAACATTGAATATTTACAGGTATTACACCAAAGTGTTCCATTACTTATGCAACCCATCATCTTGGCTTTTATATTTTTAATTAATTTATATCAAGTTAATAATTTTAGAAACTTAAATAGATAGAAACATAGATCATTTCAGAACCATTTATTTATTTTTTGTATTTGAAATTACTGAGGCATTACCTAGATTTACAGAATTTGACAGTATCTCACTAGGCATGCTGACAAAACCCATAATGTCAACAAAAAGCACAACCTGTTTATTTTATCCTATACCAACATAACTGTTTAAAGACCTTTGGCCCAATCTTTCTTTAACTTCTGGATCTGTTCCTAAATGTTTCAAATCTGCAGTGATTACACCATTACTTAAGAAACCTAATCTTGACTCTGGTGTATTGAAAAACTATCAGCCGATATCAAATCTATCATTTTTCTTTCATTCTGGAAAAAGTGGTGGTGTTACGGCAGCTCGTTAGACTATCTTACTGAGAATAATCTCTTTGAGCCACTGCAGTATGCTTTTAGAAAATATCATTCCACAGAGACGACTCTCACTAAAGTGATGAATGATCTTCTGCTTCAGTGCTGCATTTGATACGGTGGATCATCATATTCTACTTGGTAGGCTGGAAAATCATTTTGGGATTACTGGGAGTGCCCTTGCATGGCTGACGTCATACTTGACCAGTCGTTCTCACTGTGTTTTGTACAGTAACACTACCTCTAACCTTAGTGACATGAAATTTGGGGTTCCACAGGGGTCTGTCTTAGGGCCCCTGCTTTTCTCCCTTTATAAAGCACCCCTTGAGCACATATTGTGGCGTTTTGGGATTACCTTTCACTGCTATGCTGATGATACTCAGTTGTACATGCCGATAACTGCTGGTAATCTCGTTCACATAAAATCCTTAGAAGACTGCCTTGCAGCAGTGAGAAGTTGGATGTCTAGAAACGTCCTACTTTTAAACACTGATAAGACTGAAATGATGGTTCTGGGTCCAGTGAGACATCGGCATCAATTTGACCAGTTAACGCTCAGCCTCAGCTCGGGTGTCATACATCACACTGACAAAGTGAGGAACCTTGGGGTAATTTTTGATCCTTCGTTGTCCTTTGGCCTCCACATTAGAAATATTACTAGGACTGCTTTCTTCCACCTGTGAAATATAGCGATGATTCATTCCATCCTGTCTATGGCTGATGCTGAGACCCTGATCCATGCATTTATCTCTTTGAGATTGGACTACTGCAATGTTCTATTTTCTGGTTTACCGCAGTCTAGCATTAGGGGTCTCCAATTGGTTCAAAATGCTGCAGCCAAACTTTTGACACGAAGCAGAAAATACAACCACATTACACCCAGTTTGGCATCCCTTCACTGGCTTCCTGTCCCAGTGAGATCAGATTTTAAGGTTCTGCTGCTAACCTATAAAATTACGAGGTCTATTAGAAAAGTATCCGACCTTATTATTTTTTTTTCAAAACCATATGGATTTGAATCGCGTGTGATTGCGTCAGACAAACTTGAACCCTCGTGCACATGCGTGAGTTTTTCCACGCCTGTCGGTTGTGTCATTCACCTGTGAGCAGGCTTTGAGTGAGGAGTGGTCCACTCCCTTTGCGGATTTTCATTGTCAGGAAATGGCGGAACGATTTGGGCTTTTTTCCATCAGAATTTTTTCAGAAACTGTTAGAGACTGGCAGCTGGAAACCATTCAAAAAATTTATCTGGCTTTTGGTGAAAATTTTACAGGCTTCACAGAGAATAAGGACTGATACTACAGCTTTAAGGATGGCTTTAAGGACGCTCGGCACGCCGCGCTCCGTGCAGCCATCGAGAGCCACAAACCACCGGATCATTTCTAAACGGATGGCTCTGTGGATCCAAGACCATCGTGTGCACTTTCTCTGGTTATCACAAGAGCTGGGCATCAGCCATTTGCCGGCAGATTTCACTTTTAACAGGAGATTTTGTCATGGAAAGCCGAGCGGAGGCTTCGCGCGTCACGACCGATTTGCTGATGGAGCGAGACAAAGGAACACCTCCGTTTTGGTCTCACAGGATGGCTTTGAGATGGCGTTCAGACAGCTGTTGGTGGTTTTTCCATTGAGTGATTATCCGAGAAATTGTGGATGTGCCTGGACATGCCAGAACATGTCCCATGAGGTTTCATCACGGCGTTGCTGTTCGCCATGCGACACCGCCGCGACGTGCGAAGCCTCCGCTCCTCTTTCCATGACAAAAACTCCTGTAACAGTGGAATGTGCCATTCATTTCCAAACTGGACGCTGTGTTTTATCCGGGACGTCGTCTGACTAGCACAGGAATCGTGAAAAGACGTGGACATCAGCACTTTTCGGCACATTGAGACAGACGTGCGGAGGAATTCTGTGCGTCGCGGCGGTGCTGCATGGCGCACAGCAACGCCATGATGAAGCCTCACAGGACATGTTCTGGCATGTCCAGGCACATCCACAATTCCTGTGCTAGTCAGACGACATCCCGGATAAAACACAGCGTCCAGTTTGGAAATGAACGGCACATTCCACTGTTACAGGAGTTTTTGTCATGGAAAGAGGAGCGGAGGCTTCGCACGTCGCGGCGGTGTCGCATGGCGAACAGCAACGCCGTGATGAAACCTCACGGGACATGTTCTGGCATGTCCAGGCACATCCACAATTTCTCGGATAATCACTCGATGGAAAAACCACCGACAGCTGTCTGAACGCCATCTCAAAGCCGTCCTGTGAGACCAAAATGGAGGTGTTCCTTTGTCTCACTCCATCAGCAAATCGGTTGTGACGCGCGAAGCCTCCGCTCGGCTTTCCATGACAAAATCTCTTGTTAAAGTGAAATCTGCCGGAAAATGGCTGATGTCCAGCTCTTGTGAGAACCAGAGAAAGTGCACACGACAGTCTCGGATCCACAGAGCCATCCATTTAGTAATGATCCGTTGGTTTGTGGCTCTTGATGGCGGCACGGAGCGCGGCGCGCCGAACGTCCTTAAAGCTGTCCTTAAACCTGTAGTAACAGTCCTTATTCTCTGTGAAGCCTGTAAAATTTTATCCAAAGCCAGATAAATTTTTCGAATGGTTTCCAGCTGCCAGTCTCTAACACTTTCTGAAAAATTCTGATGGAAGAAAAGCCCAAATCATTCCGCCATTTCCTGACAATGAAAATCCGCCGAGGGGGTGGACCACTCCTCGCTCAAAGCCTGCTCACAGGCGAATGACGCAACCGACAGGCGTGGAAAAACTCACACATGCACACGAGGGTTCAAGCTTGTCTGACGCAATCACACGTGATTCATATCCATATGGTTTTTGAAAAAAATAATAAGGTCGGATACTTTTCTAATATACCTCGTATTCATGGATGGCACCTCCCTACCTAGCTGACCTAATTAAAACTTACGTACCGGCCCGGGCTTTACGCTCTCGGGGTGCAGGACTACTTTGTGTCCCTAAGGTGAATAAGAAGTCTGTGAGTCACAGAGCTTTCTCTTATCGTCACGGACTAAGGTTAATTATGGAGTTCCACAAGGTTCTGTGCTAGGACCAATTTTATTCACTTTATACATGCTTCCCTTAGGTAGTATTATTAGAAAGCATTGCTTAAATTTTCATTGTTACGCAGATGATACCCAGCTTTATCTATCCATGAAGCCAGAGGACACACACCAATTAGTTAAACTGCAGGAATGCCTTTACAGACATAAAGACATGGATGACCTCTAATTTCCTACTTTTAAATTCAGATAAAACTGAAGTTATTGTGCTTGGCCCCACAAATCTTAGAAACATGGTGTCTAACCAGATCCTTACTCTGGATGGCATTACCCTGACCTCCAGTAATACTGTGAGAAATCTTGGAGTCATTTTTGATCAGAATATGTCCTTCAATGCGCATATTAAGCAAATATGTAGGACTGCTTTTTTGCAATTGCGCAATATCTCTAAAATTAGAAAGGTCTTGTCTCAGAGTAATGCTGAAAAGCTAATTCATGCATTTATTTCTTCTAGGCTGGACTATTGTAATTCATTATTATCAGGTTGTCCTAAAAGTTCCCTGAAAAGCCTTCAGTTAATTCAAAATGCTGCAGCTAGAGTACTGACAGGGACTAGAAGGAGAGAGCATATTTCACCCATATTGGCCTCTCTTCATTGGCTCCCTGTCAATTCCAGAATAGAATTTAAAATTCTTCTTCTTACTTATAAGGTTTTGAATATCAGGTCCCATCTTATCTTAGGGACCTCTTAGTACCATATCACCCGATAGAGCGCTTCGCTCTCAGACTGCAGGCTTACTTGTAGTTCCTAGGGTTGTAAGAGTAGAATGGGAGGCAGAGCCTTCAGCTTTCAGGCTCCTCTCCTGTGGAACCAGCTCCCAATTCGGATCAGGGAGACAGACACCCTCTCTACTTTTAAGATTAAGCTTAAACTTTCCATTTTGCTAAAGCTTATAGTTAGGGCTGGATCAGGTGACCCTGAACCATCCCTTAGTTATGCTGCTATAGATTAGACTGCTGGGGGGTTCCCATGATGCACTGAGTGTTTCTTTCTCTTTTTGCTCAGTATGCACCAATCTGCATTTAATCATTAGTGATTGATCTCTGCTCTCTTCCACAGCATGTCTTTTCTTGATTCTCTCCCCTCAGCCCACCAGTCGCAGCAGAAGACTGCCCCTCCCTGAGCCTGGTTCTGCTGGAGGTTTCTTCCTGTTAAAAGGGAGTTTTTTCCTTCCACTGTCGCCAAGTGCTTGTTCACATGGGTCGTTTTGACCGTTGGGGTTTTTCTGTAATTATTGTGTGGCTTTTGCCATGCAATGTTCTCCTTGAATTGCTGGCTGTCTGAGTGGTGTCCAAAAAATGAGGTGGGCTTCATAGATAATTGGCAAAGCTTCTGGGGAAAACCTGGTCTTGTTAGGAGAGACGGCATCCATCCCACTTTGGATGGAGCAGCTCTCATTTCTAGAAATCTGGCCAATTTTCTTAAATCCTCCAAACCGTGACTATCCAGGGTTGGGACCAGGAAGCAGAGTTGTAGTCTTACACACCTCTCTGCAGCTTCTCTCCCACTGCCATCCCCTCATTACCCCATCCCCGTAGAGACGGTGCCTGCTCCCAGACCACCAATAACCAGCAAAAATCTATTTAAGCATAAAAATTCAAAAAAAAAAAATAATAATATAGCACCTTCAACTCCACCACAGACTAAAACAGTTAAATGTGGTCTATTAAACATTAGGTCTCTCTCTTCTAAGTCCCTGTTAGTAAATGATATAATAATTGATCAACATATTGGTTTATTCTGCCTTACAGAAACCTGGTTACAGCAGGATGAATATGTTAGTTTAAATGAGTCAACACCCCCGAGTCACAGTAACTGCCAGAATGCTCGTAGCACGGGCCGAGGCGGAGGATTAGCAGCAATCTTCCATTCCAGCTTATTAATTAATCAAAAACCCAGACAGAGCTTTAATTCATTTGAAAGCTTGACTCTTAGTCTTGTCCATCCAAATTGGAAGTCCCAAAAACCAGTTTTATTTGTTATTATCTATCGTCCACCTGGTCGTTACTGTGAGTTTCTCTGTGAATTTTCGGACCTTTTGTCTGACTTAGTGCTTAGCTCAGATAAGATAATTATAGTGGGCGATTTTAACATCCACACAGATGCTGAGAATGACAGCCTCAACACTGCATTTAATCTATTATTAGACTCAATTGGCTTTGCTCAAAATGTAAATGAGTCCACCCACCACTTTATTCATATCTTAGATCTTGTTCTCACTTATGGTATGGAAATTGAAGACTTAACAGTATTCCCTGAAAACTCCCTTCTGTCTGATCATTTCTTAATAACATTTACATTTACTCTGATGGACTACCCAGCAGTGGGGAATAAGTTTCATTACACTAGAAGTCTTTCAGAAAGCACTGTAACTAGGTTTAAGGATATGATTCCTTCTTTATGTTTCTAATGCCATATACCAACACAGTGCAGAGTAGCTACCTAAACTCTGTGAGATAGAGTATCTCGTCAATAGTTTTACATCCTCATTGAAGACAACTTTGGATGCTGTAGCTCCTCTGAAAAAGAGAGCTTTAAATCAGAAGTGCCTGACTCTGTGGTATAACTCACAAACTCGCAGCTTAAAGCAGATAACCCGTAAGTTGGAGAGGAAATGGCGTCTCACTAATTTAGAATATCTTCACTTAGCCTGGAAAAAGAGTCTGTTGCTCTATAAAAAAGCCCTCCGTAAAGTTAGGACATCTTACTACTCATCACTAATTGAAGAAAATAAGAACAACCCCAGGTTTCTTTTCAGCACTGTAGCCAGGCTGACAAAGAGTCACAGCTCTATTGAGCCGAGTATTCCTTTAACTTTAACTAGTAATGACTTCATGACTTTCTTTGCTAATAAAATTTTAACTATTAGAGAAAAAATTACTCATAACCATCCCAAAGACGTATCGTTATCTTTGGCTGCTTTCAGTGATGCCGGTATTTGGTTAGACTTTTTCTCTCAGATTGTTCTGAGTTATTTTCATTAGTTAATTCATCCAAACCATCAACATGTGTATTAGACCCCATTCCTACCAGGCTGCTCAAGGAAGCCCTACCATTATTTAATGCTTCGATCTTAAATATGATCAATCTATCTTTATTAGTTGGCAATGTACCACAGGCTTTTAAGGTGGCAGTAATTAAACCATTACTTAAAAAGCCATCACTTGACCCAGCTATCTTAGCTAATTATAGGCCAATCTCCAACCTTCCTTTTCTCTAAAAATTCTTCAAAGGGTAGTTGTAAAACAGCTAACTGATCATCTGCAGAGGAATGGTCTATTTGAAGAGTTTCAGTCAGGTTTTAGAATTCATCATAGTACAGAAACAGCATTAGTGAAGGTTACAAATGATCTTCTTATGGCCTCAGACAGTGGACTCATCTCTGTGCTTGTTCTGTTAGACCTCAGTGCTGCTTTTGATACTGTTGACCATAAAATTTTATTACAGAGATTAGAGCATGCCATAGGTATCAGCTTTCAGGCTCCTCTCCTGTGGAACCAGCTCCCAATTCAGATCAAGGAGACAGACACCCTCTCTACTTTTAAGATTAGGCTTAAAACTTTCCTTTTTGCTAAAGCTTATAGTTAGGGCTGGATCAGGTGACCCTGAACCATCCCTTAGTTATGCTGCTATAGACTTAGACTGCTGGGGGGTTCCCATGATGCACTGAGTGTTTCCTTCTCTTTTTGCTCTGTATGCACCACTCTGCATTTAATCATTAGTGATTGATCTCTGCTCCCCTCCACAGCATGTCTTTTTTCCTGGTTCTCTCCCTCAGCCCCAACCAGTCCCAGCAGAAGACTGCCCCTCCCTGAGCCTGGTTCTGCTGGAGGTTTCTTCCTGTTAAAAGGGAGTTTTTTCCTTCCCATTGTCGCCAAGTGCTTGCTCACAGGGGGTCGTTTTGACCGTTGGGGTTTTTACGTAATTATTGTATGGCCTTGCCTTACAATATAAAGCGCCTTGGGGCAACTGTTTGTTGTGATTTGGCGCTATATAAATAAAACTGATTGAAAATTGATTGATTGATTCAATGTGGAGTGCCTTGGGGTGACTGTTTGTTGTGATTTGGCGCTATATAAATAAAATTGATTGATTGATTGATTGATAGTGTCTGAGGTAATAGTAAAGTGATGCAGCTGGAAAGGATGCTCTCAATGGTGCCACGGTAGAAAGTGCTCATGATGGTTGGTGGAGCACTTGCCAGCTTGAGTTTGCACAGGAAGTAGAGACGCCGCTGGGCCTTCTTTGCCAGTGATGCAGTGTTGGTGGTCCAGGACAGGTCCTCACTGATGTGCACCCCCAGGAATTTGGTGCTGCTCACTCTCTCCACAGCAGCACCCTCGATGGCCAGTGGCAGGTGTTGGGTGTGACCTTTCCGGAAGTCAACAACAATCTCCTTGGTCTTGCTGACATTCAGCAGGAGGTTGTTGTTTCTGCAACACGTGGTCAGAAGGTTGACCTCTTCCCTGTAGTGAGTTTCATCGCCCTTGGTGATGAGCCCCACCAGAGTTGTGTCATCCGCAAACTTCACTATGTGGTTTGTGCTGTGGTTTGTTGTGCAGCCGTGTGTCAATAACGTGAAGAGCAGTGAACTGAGCACACAGCCTTGGGGAGCCCTGTGTTCAATACAATGCTGCTTGAGGTGTTGTTGCCAACATGGACTGCTTGTGGCCTCTGGGGTGAGGAAGTCCAACAGCCAGTTGCAAAAGGGAGGTGCTGAGCCCCATCACCATCTTATCCAGAATCGGGTCGCGGGGCAACCACTCTACCAGGGAATCCCAGACTTCCCTTTCCCTTGCCACATTGACCACCTCTGACTGGGGGATCCCGAGGTGTTCCCAGGCCAGTGTGGAGATATAATCTCTCCACCTAGTCCTGGGTCTTCCCTGGCATCTCCTTCCAGATGGACGTGCCTGGAACACCTCCCTAGGAAAGCGCCCAGGAGGCATCTTTACCAGATGCCCAAACCACCTCGGTTGGCTCCTTTCAATGTGAAGGAGCAGTGTCTCTACTCTAAGCTCCCCATGACCGAACGTCTCACCCTATGTCAAAGGGAGATACCAGCCACCCTCCTAAGGAAGCCCATTTCTGCCTTTTGTACCTGCGATCTAGTTCTTTCGGTTATGATCATAGGTGAGAGTAGGAACGAAGATTGATCAGTAGTGTTGTGAAAGTGTAGTGACACGGACCCACAACAGGGGGCGCAAATGAACGGCCAATAGATGAGCCAAAAGGTAACAATTTAATGTTGTGAAATGTGCACAACGAACATACAGACAATCTCAGAATATAATTACAGTCAATCCACAAAGGTGACGTGTGGGCAGGCTTTAGGATAGAAGACGTCTGTCCTGAGAAGAGCCGGAACCACACGATTTCCGCCGCCACAGAACCTGGTGAATACTGGAGCCGCCAAGTCCTGAATTCACAGGTGATCACCGTCCCCGACTGTCGGATCTGGTACTGCTGGCGAGAACAAAGACAGTCAAGTGTGGGTGTGTGTACACCCAGTAACAACAGCGGTGGGAATGCCACCTCCACCTCTCACTCAATAACTGCAGAGTACTGTAGATTCCTCAGGGGAAAAGAGTGCCTTCAACGCTCTCTCAGCTTTCACCGACGGAGGTACCAGTACTCCTGCAAACACTCACAATATACAAATATTGCAATCACAAATGGCTGAGGATATTACCTCCAATGAAGTATGATATCTCAGCAACGAGGTGGAGATGACGTCTGGTCTTATGGAGTGAGAGGACGTTGAGTAGATGGGTGACAGCTGTCAAGAGGTAATGAGTGACAGCTGTCACCCCCGGCTGTGTCCATGGCGGCAGCGCCCTCACGTGCCTGAAGCCCGCACTTCAGGCAGGGCACCCTCTGATGGTGGGCCAGCAGTACCTCCTCTTCTGGCGGCCCACACACAACAGGACCCCCCCCCCAACGGGCGCCTCCTGGCGCCCGACCCGGCTTGTTGGGGTTTCGACGGTAGAAGTCGGCCAGGAGGGCCGGATCCAGGATGAAGCTCCTCTTCACCCAGGAGCGTTCTTCGGGTCCATACCCCTCCCAGTCCACCAAGTACTGGAACCCCCGGCCCATCCGACGGACGTCCAGGAGCCGGCGCACCGTCCAAGCCGGCTCCCCGTCGATGATCCGAGCAGGAGGCGGCGCTGGTCCGGGAGCATAGAGGGGTGAGGTGTGGTAAGGTTTGATGCGGGACACGTGGAAAACCGGATGGATCCGCAGTGAAGCCGGGAGTTGGAGCTTCACTGCGGCAGGACTGAGGACTTTGAGGATCTTGAAGGGGCCAATGTACCTGTCCTGAAGTTTCGGGGAGTCCACCTGGAGGGGGATGTCCTTCGTGGAAAGCCACACCTCCTGCCCGGGCTAGTAAGCAGGGGCCGGGGATCGCAGGCGGTATGCATGGGTCTTCGCCCTCATCCGGGCCTTCAACAAGGCAGAACGGGCGGAGCGCCACACCCGACGGCACTTTCGCAGGTGGGCCTGGACCGAGGGCACACCGACCTCTCCCTCCATCACGGGAAACAACGGGGGCTGATACCCCAAACACACCTCAAATGGGGAGAGGCCGGTGGCAGAAAAGACCTGGCTGTTATGCGCATACTTGATCCAGGCCAGATGGTTACTCCAGGCCGTCGGATGCGCAGATGTGACGCAGCGGAGGGTCTGTTCCAGTTCCTGGTTGGCCCGCTCTGCCTGTCCGTTCGTATGTGGATGGTACCCGGACTAGAGGCTCACGGTGGCCCCCAGTTCCCTGCAGAAGCTCCTCTAGACGTGTGAGGATAACTGGGGACCAAGATCAGAGACGATGTCGGAGGGTATCCCATGCAGACGGACGACGTGGTGGACCAGGAGGTCTGCTATCTCCTGGGCTGTTGGGAGCTTTGAGAGGACCACGAAGTGGGCCGCCTTGGAGAATCGGTCCACTATCGTGAAGATGGTGGTGTTGCCCTGGGACGGCGGGAGTCCCGTGACGAAATCCAGGCCGATGTGGGACCAGGGGCGATGAGGCACCGGCAGCAGCTGGAGGAGTCCTTGGGCCTTCTTATGTACTGCCTTGCCCCTGGCACAGGTGGTGCAGGCCTGGATATATTCCCGGACGTCGGCCTCCATAGACGCCCACCAGAAGCGCTGCCGGACAACTGCCACGGTCCTTCGCACCCCTGGATGACAGGAGAGCTTGGAACCGTGACAGAAGTCCAAGACTGCAGCTCTGGCCTCTGGTGGGACGTACAGACGGTTCTTTGGACCGGTTCCGGGGTCCAAGCTCCGTGCCAGGGCCTCCCGGACGGTCTTCTCCACATCCTAGGTGAGGGTGGCCACGATAGTGGACTCCAGAATGATGGGCACCGGTGGATCCGACAGCACCGTTTTGACTTCGTCTTCGTGTACCCGGGACAAGGCATCCGATCTCTGGTTCTTGGTCCCGGGGCGATAGGTGATCCGGAAGTCAAAACGTCCGAAGAACAGTGACCAGCGGGCTTGCCTGGGGTTCAGCTGCTTGGCGGTCCTGATATACTCCAGGTTCCGATGGTCAGTGAAAACCGTGAATGGCACAGACGCTCCCTCCAACAGGTGTCTCCACTCCTCAAGAGCCTCTTTCACCGCAAGGAGTTCTCGATTGCCGATGTCATAGTTCAGTTCAGCCGGGGTCAACCTGCGTGAAAAGTAGGCACACGGGTGAAGAACCTTATCGGTCTCTCCGCTCTGGGATAGCACGGCTCCTATCCCTGAGTCAGAGGCGTCCACGCACACACAACACGTAGATCGAGAGCTTCGCCTTTTGGCTCAGCTCCTTTTTCGTCACAATAGTACAGTAGAGCGAATGCAATACCATTCCTGCTGCGCCGATTCTCTGGCCAATCTCACGCTCCATTATACCCTCACTCGTGAACAAGACCCCAAGGTACTTGAACTCCTTCACTTGGGTCAAGACCTCATTCCCTACCCTGACGCTGTCATACACCAGTCCTCCATTTTGCTCTTCCTCATGTGAACTTCCCTTACCAAAAAATAGTACTGATAAGTATATAAAAAGTAAACTAGAAGTATACTTGAAACATACTTGCATATATTACTTTTTGGTAAGGGTTCCTCCTCCTCCTTCCCCTGATTTCTACATGCCTCTGTAGTCACACACCTGTGCTGAGTTAATCGTTTGTAGTTTAAGCCCTCACTTTTTCCTTGCCTCTTGTGGGTTCATTCACTTACATTTGTTTGTGGTGCCTGGCTGTGAGTATTTGGCTTTTGCCCTTATCCATGCTCCCTGTGTTAAATTGTTTCTCAGAGAGTTATTTTCTTTTATGTTAGTTACTTGCCCGATCATCGGTTTCCTGCTGAGAACTATGGCCTCAGATTTAGAGGTGCTGATCCTCATCCCAGCCGCTTCACACTCGGCTGTGAACTGATCCGGTGAGTGTTGGTCACCAGCTGATGAAGCCAACAGGACCACATCATCTGCAAAAGGCAGTGACGAGATCCTGAGCCCACCAAACTGGAAGCCCTCCTCCCCCCGAGTACACCTTGATATCCTGTCCATGAGTATCACAAACAGGCTTTGTTGACAAGGCACAGCCTTGCTGGAGGTCAACCCCCCACAGGTTAACGAGTCCGACTTACTGCCGACCACTCGAACATGGCTCTTGCTTTGTAAGTACAGAGATTGTAGGACCCTGAGAAGGGACTCCCCTCACTCCATACTCCCACAGCACCTCCCATAGTATCTCCCGGCGTAACCAATCATACACCATCTCCAAGTTCACAAAACGCATGTAGACTGGATGGGCATACTCCTAGGCAGAGGCGATTTTAGACTTCCAGTTTTAGGGGTGCTTAGCACATTTTTAAAATTTTTAAAATCTAGATGTCCAGAAATACAATTTCCCATGATTTCAGAGTGAAAACATTGCTTGTAAAAACTGCATTCATTGTCAAAATGATAAAAAAAAAAAAAAAACGTATATTAGCAATGGATAATGGCCCATACATAAAATTCCTGCATTCTGGTGCAGTTTATATAACAAATAATTTAATCTCCTAATGTGGTGAGGGCAATTAGTAATTGCAACTTAGGAGCAGGTCTGAAATATTCAGAGTAAAGTATATTATCCTTGTTTTTTATATTAGTCTTATGAGCCTCTAGTATTGAAGATTTTTTTGTTTCATCTTAACAGATTATTATGTCATAGTACTTATTACAGAACACTCACCCTGGTATCACTTTTCAATTACATTTAGACAGTTTTAGGCATTACTTAGATTGTGTTTTAGTTTTGGCTATTCATTTATTTATTCTAACAAACTGATTGATGTCTCGGTTTTTTCTGGCAGCACGCACATCCACTCTGCAAGTAATACACATACAGTAGTTGCAGTTATTATGATCAGTGAGGTTTAGTGCCGTGTGCAGGAGGACCTGATTTAACACAGTGACAGCAGCACTCCACTATAAGGCTGGATGGAGAACACAGATGGTACACTGCACATAAATGGGTTCAGGATAAGAAATATATGAATATGAATTATTTATTGAATTAACAGCAAAGCATAGAAGGGACAGACAAGATCTAATGAAGTCCTTAAAAGTCATATAAATTAAAACAAAATAAACAAAAAAAAAAAAAACAATACAGCAGTGTGATCAAAATCTAGCATTCTTAGATAACAGCCTTTTATCTCTTTTCAACTCTTCATCTCACAATAATCTTAGATAAAACTTCTGAAACCATTCATGTATTGGAAATGTGCAGAAAAGCCTCCTGCAAGTTAGACTAACATCTGTGCTTCTCACTCTTATCTACCAAATCGAACAATAACTCTCATGTTCTATGTTCTCAAGCATTTCCTTCTCATGGCAAACATGATCATTCTTTTATTACAGAACACAGAAAAATAAAAATGTGTGACTTAAAAGTCAGAATTCATACCAAAACACCAGTAACACAAGTAAGACACCTCCACAGTCTGATACACACATCAATTTGCCCTTAGCTTCACTTTCCATCCTTTGCTATTCTCAATGTCCATATCTATGTACTATCACATAAGGTCTATAGAGTGCACAGACCTCACCTGAAGCTTTTTTTGCTTTTTTTTCTGATATCCATCACTGCAATGCAGGCTTGGTTTGCCACTTACTGCCAACAAAATAAAAATACAAACTGAGGTTGTTATGATTATTGCCCTTTTAGCAGGAATTTTAATTATTCACTTATATCATGCTGTGCATTAAACTTTGTGGTAAAGTTTACTGTCTACCGGCGTGAAGTTAGACAGTAGACAGTAGTTCATTATTCAGACAGTAAGTCGCGATGAAGCAGTTCTGGTTGTATTATGGGCAAAAAATGTTTTTAAAATGGAAATAAACATGCCCTGTTGAATTCTACCTTTAAAAAATCCAAAGTAAAACAATGATTTGGTTTTGATGCTTAAACCAAAAATATGACAGAATATGGAAAGTGTAAACAGACATATAATCATTTATTAGGCTTGTGCTTTGAATTTAATCTGTCAACTCCTTACACCTCACTCTAGTCACAACTTTAGTTAAAAAGTGCTGCAAAAACAATTATGAAAAGAACTGACAGTTACACATCAAAAAACAACTAAAAATAAAAGAATGACAAAAACAATTTAAAAATTTAAAAAATAGTCAAGATGACAAGTGACTACTGTACAAATAGTATTTCGAAAATTCTGATTTTCTGCGCTGAATAACTGTCCACATTTAAGCAATAATAGCTTTTACATGGGCAAGTGCATTTTGGCGCCACATGACTAGAAATGTCAAGTGCCCTTGCCCCATGCCCACCAACTTCCATTTCACCCCCTCCCACCCCTCAATTTCACTGTATTTAATGATGCACTTGCCCATGTAAAAGCTGTTACTGCTTAAGTGTGGACAGTTATTCAGTATATGGACAGTAGTTTGTCATATCATTAAATACAGTGAAATTGAGGGGTGGACGGGGGTGAAATGGAGGCTGGTTGGCATGGGGCAAGGCCACTTGACAGATCTGGGCAGGTGGCACCAAAATGCACTTGCCCATGTAAAAGCTATTACTGCTTCAGTGTGGACAGTTATTCCACACTGTTATTTATTTCGAAATATTATTTGTATAGAAGTCACTTGTCATCTTGAGTATTATTTTTAAATTGTTTTTGTCATTCTTTTATTTCTTGTTGTTGATGTGTAACTGTAAGTTCTTTTCATAGTTGTTTTTGCAGCACTTTTTTCACTAAAGTTGTACCTGGAGTGAGGTGTAAGGAGTTGACAGATTTAATTTTTGGTTTAAGCATTACAACCAAATTACTGTTTTAAGCATCAAAACCAAATCATTGTTTTATTTTGGATTTTTTTAAAAGGTAGAATTCAACAGGGCACGTTTATTTCCATTTTAAAAACATTCTTTGCCCATAATACAACCAGAACTGCTTCATCGTGAATTACTGTCTGAATGATGAACTGCTGTCTACTGTCTAACTTCATGCTGGTTTACCGTCTTAATTCTGAAATGCTTAGTTAAGGACCTTAACTAAGCATTTAAGGTCAGATCTGTGTACATGGCATTTGATGTAGGAGAGTGATTTGTTAATGGAAGCTACACAGATTGAAGGGCGAGCACTGTTTAGTAGCTGACAAGAGGATTTAGTTGAAAGAAAAACAACACCATATCAATCTTACATTTGACCACGCACAGCCGCGCACTAATTTGTAGAGCAATATACTGTTTAGCGATAGATAGCTAGGTGAGTACAATAAGCACTTTTCAGAAAGTTGCACTTGCTCTTCACATTCAGAGACATAAACTGTGAATAAATACCTCGCAAATGTGACAGTCGCCTGGCAATCACTTGACAGCACGGCTGCATGAGGTTACCACCAGCGCTCACAGGACAGCGTCTCTCCTAAATTAGCGCCACCTACAGCAGCACCACGCGACACAAACACATGCCAGAGCAGACGCAGTTGTGGACAGAGAGAGAGATGAATGTAGGCGCACTTTGTGGATTGAACCATTTGCCCAAGAAGGGGAGATGATCAAATTACTTGTAATACATATAACTCCACCCCCGCTCTCAGGCCCCCACCAGGATCTTTGTGAGAGTGAAGAGCTGGTTGCTTGTTCCACGACCAGGATGGAACCCACATTGTTCAACTATCGGCCGAACCCTCCTTTCCAGCACCCTAGAGTAGACTTTACCAGGGAGACTGAGTAGTGTGATGCCCCTGTAGTTGGCACACAATCTCTGGTCCCCCTTTTTAAATATGGGGACCACCACCCCAGTTTGCCACTCCTTAGGCACTGTCCCAGACCTCAACGCAATGTTGAACAGATGTCTCATCCAAAGCAATCCCTCCAAACTTGGAGCCTTCAGCAGTTCTGGATGAATCTCATCAACCCCCGGGGCCTTGCCACTGCGGAGTTGTTTGACTACCTCAGTGACTTCTGCCAGGGAAATTGATGAAAAGCCACCACCAGCTTCCAGTTCTGCCTCTACTATAGAGGGCACTCTGGTCTGATGCAGTAGTTCCTCAAAGTGTTCCTTCCAGTGCTGGATTACATCCTCAGTTGAGGTCAACAGAGTCCCATCCTTACTGTAGACAGCTTGGATGGTTCCGCGTTTTCCCCTCCTGATGTGCCTCACGGTCCGCAAGAAGCACCTTTGTGTCGACCGAAAGTCCTTCTCCATGGTTGCTCCGAACTCCTCCCACATCTGCTGCTTTGCTCCCCCCCCTCCACCCACACAGCAAAGGCTGCTGCCCTTCGGGGCTGTCGGGTACCTTGCTACTGCCTCAGAGTCCTCCAAGATAACATCCCGGAAGGACTACTTCTTCAGTCGGATGGCTTCCCTGACCACCAGTGTCTACCACAGTGTTCAAGGGTTGCCGCCCCTTGAGGCACCTAAGAATTTCAGGCCACAACTCCCCACTTCAGCAGTGGAAGCTTTAAACATTGCCCATTCTGGTTCAATGCCCCAACCTCCGCAGGGATGCTAAAAAAGCTCCGCCGGAGGTGTGAGTTGAAGATCTGTCAGACAGTGGGTTCCTCCAGATGTTCCCAGTTCACCCGCACTACCCGTTTGGGCTTACCAGGTCTGTCCAAAGTCCTCCCCATCCTCTGATCTAACTCACCACCAGATGGTGATCAGTTAACAGCTCTGCCTCTCTCTTCACCCGAGTGTCAGAACATGCAGCATTAGATAAGATGATCTATCTTCCTTATGTTCGAACATGGTCTTTGTTATGGACAGTCCTTGAATAGCACAGAAGTCCAATAACAAATGACCATTCGGGTTTAGATCAGGGAGGCCGTTCCTCCCGATCACGTGTCTGTCATTGCCCATGTATGCGTTGAAGTCCCCCAGCAGAACAATGGAGTCCCCCACCAGAGCCCTATACAGGACTTCATTCAGGGACTCCAAGAAGGCCAAATACGCCAAACTGCTGTTCGGTGCATACGCACAAATTGTCGGAGTGCCATTAATTACATTTTTTCTTCCAACCTATTTTTTTGTTCTCTCTTCATTTCTTTCTATCTGAAGATGAAAGAAAAGCATGAACTCCACGGTGAACAGCGTGACAGTGTTGTCAACCTTTGCATGGCATGGGACCTTTCGCTTCCAAATCTAAACAACATGAAGTGGCTCCATGACAAGCTACTCATACATGCAGTAAAATTTCAGTCCTTCTGCCCCGTTAATGATTTGATTAGTTGTAACGAATTTGGTTATTAAAATAACTGTTTTTGTTTATCCAGACTTTGAATGCTCTATTACACAGGTTCTGGATCGATCAGCAAAACAAGTGAAGCAGTTATGGAAGGGACTGAAGGAGACTGGCATTTGGCCTCTTCTCTGCTATAGAGCAAATGTAGTGAAACTGCTTTTCCCTTGTGAGAAAGATGCAGAGATCACACCCCAGGTGCATGAAATAAGTTTGTATATTAATCATTTATTCCCAACTGTATTATATTCCCTTTAAAAATGCCTCCCTCATTTTTTACTTCTATGTATGAATTTCTTTTGAGACCAGTCCCTGTCTTTACAGATGATTCTTGCACACATCATATGGCCCAAGCTGAAATCAGATTTTGACTGTGATGATGAAGATGATGCCTCTGTAGAGGTCATCACACAGGTCACAAGTTACTTCAGGAATTTTACTGAACAAGGTCTGTTTTTAACATTAATTCTCATAAATGTCCTTTACTTCTTCTGTTAAATACAGTAATGTTCAGAATAATAGTTCATAAAAAATGAGGTGGGCTTCATAGATAATTGGCAAAGCTTCTGGGGAAAACCTGGTCTTGTTAGGAGAGATGGCATCCATCCCACTTTGGATGGAGCAGCTCTCATTTCTAGAAATCTGGCCAATTTTCTTAAATCCTCCAAACCGTGACTATCCAGGGTTGGGACCAGGAAGCAGAGTTGTAGTCTTACACACCTCTCTGCAGCTTCTCTCCCCCTGCCATCCCCTCATTACCCCATCCCCGTAGAGACGGTGCCTGCTCCCAGACCACCAATAACCAGCAAAAATCTATTTAAGCATAAAAATTCAAAAAGAAAAAATAATATAGCACCTTCAACTGCACCACAGACTAAAACAGTTAAATGTGGTCTATTAAACATTAGGTCTCTCTCTTCTAAGTCCCTGTTGGTAAATGATATAATAATTGATCAACATATTGATTTATTCTGCCTAACAGAAACCTGGTTACAGCAGGATGAATATGTTAGTTTAAATGAGTCAACACCCCCGAGTCACACTAACTGTCAGAACGCTCGTAGCACGGGCCGAGGCGGAGGATTAGCAGCAATCTTCCATTCCAGCTTATTAATTAATCAAAAACCCAGACAGAGCTTTAATTCATTTGAAAGCTTGACTCTTAGTCTTGTCCATCCAAATTGGAAGTCCCAAAAAACCAGTTTTATTTGTTATTATCTATCGTCCACCTGGTCGTTACTGTGAGTTTCTCTGTGAATTTTCAGACCTTTTGTCTGACTTAGTGCTTAGCTCAGATAAGATAATTATAGTGGGCGATTTTAACATCCACATAGATGCTGAGAATGACAGCCTCAACACTGCATTTAATCTATTATTAGACTCTATTGGCTTTGCTCAAAATGTAAATGAGTCCACCCACCACTTTAATCATATCTTAGATCTTGTTCTGACTTATGGTATGGAAATAGAAGACTTAACAGTATTCCCTGAAAACTCCCTTCTGTCTGATCATTTCTTAATAACATTTACATTTACTCTGATGGACTACCCAGCAGTGGGGAATAAGTTTCATTACACTAGAAGTCTTTCAGAAAGTGCTGTAACTAGGTTTAAGGATATGATTCCTTCTTTATGTTCTCTAATGCCATATAACAACACAGTGCAGAGTAGCTACCTAAACTCTGTAAGTGAGATAGAGTATCTCGTCAATAGTTTTACATCCTCATTGAAGACAACTTTGGATGCTGTAGCTCCTCTGAAAAAGAGAGCTTTAAATCAGAAGTGCCTGACTCTGTGGTATAACTCACAAACTCGTAGCTTAAAGCAGATAACCCGTAAGTTGGAGAGGAAATGGCGTCTCACTAATTTAGAAGATCTTCACTTAGCCTGGAAAAAGAGTCTGTTGCTCTATAAAAAGCCCTCCGTAAAGCTAGGACATCTTTCTACTCATCACTAATTGAAGAAAATAAGAACAACCCCAGGTTTCTTTTCAGCACTGTAGCCAGGCTGACAAAGAGTCAGAGCTCTATTGAGCTGAGTATTCCATTAACTTTAACTAGTAATGACTTCATGACTTTCTTTGCTAACACAATTTTAACTATTAGAGAAAAAATTACTCATAACCATCCCAAAGACGTATCGTTATCTTTGGCTGCTTTCAGTGATGCCGGTATTTGGTTAGACTCTTTCTCTCCGATTGTTCTGTCTGAGTTATTTTCATTAGTTACTTCATCCAAACCATCAACATGTTTATTAGACCCCATTCCTACCAGGCTGCTCAAGGAAGCCCTACCATTATTTAATGCTTCGATCTTAAATATGATCAATCTATCTTTGTTAGTTGGCTATGTACCACAGGCTTTTAAGGTGGCAGTAATTAAACCATTACTTAAAAAGCCATCACTTGACCCAGCTATCTTAGCTAATTAAAGGCACTGCGCTGCGGTGGTTTGAATCATATTTGTCTAATAGATTACAATTTGTTCATGTAAATGGGGAATCTTCTTCACAGACTAAAGTTAATTATGGAGTTCCACAAGGTTCTGTGCTAGGACCAATTTTATTCACTTTATACATGCTTCCCTTAGGCAGTATTATTAGACGGTATTGCTTAAATTTTCATTGTTACGCAGATGATACCCAGCTTTATCTATCCATGAAGCCAGAGGACACACACCAATTAGCTAAACTGCAGGATTGTCTTACAGACATAAAGACATGGATGACCTCTAATTTCCTGCTTTTAAACTCAGATAAAACTGAAGTTATTGTACTTGGCCCCACAAATCTTAGAAACATGGTGTCTAACCAGATCCTTACTCTGGATGGCATTACCCTGACCTCTAGTAATACTGTGAGAAATCTTGGAGTCATTTTTGATCAGGATATATCATTCAAAGCGCATATTAAACAAATATGTAGGACTGCTTTTTTGCATTTACGCAATATCTCTAAAATTAGAAAGGTCTTGTCTCAGAGTGATGCTGAAAAACTAATTCATGCATTTATTTCCTCTAGGCTGGACTATTGTAATTCATTACTATCAGGTTGTCCTAAAAGTTCCCTAAAAAGCCTTCAGTTAATTCAAAATGCTGCAGCTAGAGTACTAACGGGGACTAGAAGGAGAGAGCATATCTCACCCATATTGGCCTCTCTTCATTGGCTTCCTGTTAATTCTAGAATAGAATTTAAAATTCTTCTTCTTACTTATAAGGTTTTGAATAATCAGGTCCCATCTTATCTTAGGGACCTCGTAGTACCATATCACCCCAATAGAGCGCTTCGCTCTCAGACTGCAGGCTTACTTGTAGTTCCTAGGGTTTGTAAGAGTAGAATGGGAGGCAGAGCCTTCAGCTTTCAGGCTCCTCTCCTGTGGAACCAGCTCCCAATTCAGATCAGGGAGACAGACACCCTCTCTACTTTTAAGATTAGGCTTAAAACTTTCCTTTTTGCTCAAGCTTATAGTTAGGGCTGGATCAGGTGACCCTGAACCATCCCTTAGTTATGCTGCTATAGACGTAGACTGCTGGGGGGTTCCCATGATGCACTGTTTCTTTCTCTTTTTGCTCTGTATGCACCACTCTGCATTTAATCATTAGTGATTGATCTCTGCTCCCCTCCACAGCATGTCTTTTTCCTGGTTCTCTCCCTCAGCCCCAACCAGTCCCAGCAGAAGACTGCCCCTCCCTGAGCCTGGTTCTGCTGGAGGTTTCTTCCTGTTAAAAGGGAGTTTTTCCTTCCCACTGTCGCCAAGTGCTTGCTCACAGGGGGTCGGCCTTGCCTTACAATATAAGGCGCCTTGGGGCAACTGTTTGTTGTGATTTGGCGCTATATAAAAAAAATTGATTGATTGAATAGTAGTGCTATGTGACTAAAAAGATTAATCCAGGTTTTGAGTATATTTCTTATTGTTACATGGGAAACAAGGTACCAGTAGATTCAGTAGATTCTCACAAATCCAACAAGATCAAGCATTCATGATATGCACACTCTTAAGGCTATGAAATTGGGCTATTAGTAAAAAAAAGTAGAAAAGGGGGTGTTCACAATAATAGTAGTGTGGCATACAGTCAGTGAGTTCGGCAATTTTGTGGAACAAACAGGTGTGAATCAGGTGTCCCTATTTAAGAATGAAGCCAGCACCAGTTGAACATGCTTTTCTCTTTGAAAGCCTGAGGAAAATGGAACGTTCAAGACATTGTTCAGAAGAACAGCGTAGCTTGATTAAAAAGTTGATTGGAGAGGGGAAAACGTATATGCAGGTGCAAAAAATTATAGGCTGTTCATCTACAATGATCTCCAATGCTTTAAAATGGACAAAAAAAAAAAACAGAGACGCATGAAAGAAAATGGAAAACAACCATCAAAATGGACAGAAGAATAACCAGAATGGCAAAGGCTCACCCACTGATCAGTTCCAGGATGATCAAAGACAGTCTGGAGTTACCTGTAAGTGCTGTGACAGTTAGAAGACACATGTGTGAAGCTAATTTATTTGCAAGAATCCCCCGCAAAGTCCCTCTGTTAAATAAAAAACATGTGCAGAAGAGGTTACAATTTGCCAAAGAACACATCAACTGGCCTAAAGAGAAATGAAGGAATATTTTGTGGACTGATGAGAGTAAAATTGTTCTTTTTGGGTCCAAGGGCTGCAGACAGTTTGTGAGACGACCCCCAAACTCTGAATTCAAGCCACAGTTCACAGTGAAGACAGTGAAGCATGGTGGTGCAAGCATCATGAAATGGGCATGTTTCTCCTACTATGGTGTTGGGCCAATATATCGCATACCAGGTATCATGGATCAGTTTGGATATGTCACAATACTTGAAGAGGTCATGTTGCCTTATGCTGAAGAGGACATGCCCTTGAAATGGGTGTTTCAACAAGACAATGACCCCAAGCACACTAGTAAACAAGCAAAATCTTGGTTCCAAACCAACAAAATTATGCCTCGCAGATGAGAAGAAATCATGAAAAACTGTGGTTATACAACTAAATACTAGTTTAGTGATTCACAGAATTGCTAAAAAAGCAGTTTGAACATAACAGTTTTGAGTTTGTAGCATCAACAGCAGATGCTACTATTATTGTGAACACCCCCTTTTCTACTTTTTTTACTAATAGTCCAATTTCATAGCCTTAAGAGTGTGCATATCATAAATGCTTGGTCTTGTTGGATTTGTGAGAATCTACTGAATCTACTGGTACCTTGTTTCCCATGTAACAATAAGAAATATACTCAAAACCTGGATTAATCTTTTTTAGTCACATAGCACTACTATTATTCTGAACACTACTGTATATTCAGTAGAGCCCACAATTTTTCATACATCATAATGAAATTTTTACTGTAGATTCATATCCTGATAGACAAGAAGTGGTTCAGTTTTCAAGGGCAAAGTCCAGAATTAATCCCTCTTTAACATCGAAGAAATTTTAAAAAAGTCATAACTCAAAAAAATCACATTTCTTTCATACTTGAGAGCTTTATGTAGGACGGTATCCTTTATCGACAGTCTGATACGGATTGTGGATTTTGTGGACATTTGAATTGATGTACATTTTGCATTATTATTATTATCTCAAATGCGCCTCTGTTACTCTTATTTGTGACAATGAGGTGCAAAGTGGCTGATCGGCATCTGATCCATATTGTGTATTCAGCGAATATCTGATTCTTTTTAACATTGAAAAGCCCTTTTGAGTTATATTTTAGCTTATGAAAAGCCACTTATAACAGGACTTTGACCTTAACTTTTTTCCAAGGTAAAAATTTGTGGAGTTGGAAAATGGTGTTGAGCACGGTGCTCTAGTTTAGGAGGCATTTCACAGGTCTGCACTGTCTTTTCAACAGTTTCCTCAGAACAAGTGAAGAATCTTGTTGTGTGGGCCGCCAGAAGAGGAGGTACTGCTGGCCCACCACCAGAGGGCGCCCTGCCTGAAGTGCGGGCTTCAGGCACGAGAGGGCGCTGCCGCCATGGACACAGCCGGTGGTGACAGCTGTCGCTCATTACTTCTTGACAGCTGTCACCCATCTACTCAACATCATCTCACTCCATAAAGACCAGACGTCATCTCCACCTCGTTGCCGAGATATCATACTTCATAGGAGGTAATACTCTCAGCCTTTTTGTGAGATTTGTAACTCTGTTATTGTGAGAATTTGCAGGAGAACCGGTCGTTTGTGAGGAGGCTGTGCAAGACGGCGCTCCTTTTCAGCTGAGACCGCTGCAACATATTGAATGAGAGGTGGAGGTGGCATTCCCACCGTTGTTGTTACTGGGTGTACACACACCCACACTTGACTGTCTTTGTTCTTCGCCAGCAGTACCAGATCCGACAGTCGGGGACGGTGATCACCTGGGAATTCGGGACTTGGCGGCTCCAGTATTCACCAGGTTCTGGGGCGGCGGAAATCGTGTGGTTCCGGCTCTTCTCAGGACAGACGTCTTCTATCCTCGAGCCTGCCCACACGTCACCTCTGTGTATTGACTGTTATGATATTCTGTGATTGTCTGTATGTTCGTTGTGCACATTCACAACATTAAATTGTTACTTTTTGGCTCATCTATTGACCGTTCATTTGCGCCCCCTGTTGTGGGTCCGTGTCACTACACTTTCCCAACAAATCTGCTGCAATTCTGGGTGGGTTGGGAGGTTCAAATCAAATCATTTTTATTTATATAGCGCCAAATCACAACAAACAGTTGCCCCAAGGCGCTTTATATTGTAAGGCAAGGCCATACAATAATTACAGAAAAACCCCAACGGTCAAAACGACCCCCTGTGAGCAAGCACTTGGCGACAGTGGGAAGTAAAAACTCCCTTTTAACAGGAAGAAACCTCCAGCAGAACCAGGCTCAGGGAGGGGCAGTCTTCTGCTGGGACTGGTTGGGGCTGAGGGGAGGGCTTTTTTATAGAGCAATAGACTCTTTTTCCAGGCTAAGTGAAGATCTTCTAAATTAGTGAGACGCCATTTCCTCTCCAACTTATGGGTTATCTGCTTTAAGCTGCGAGTTTGTGAGTTATACCACGGAGTCAGGCACTTCTGATTTAATTTCCAACCCTGGATAGTCACGGTTTGGAGGGTTTAATAAAATTGGCCAGATTTCTAGAAATGAGAGCTGCTCCATCCAAAGTGGGATGGATGCCGTCTCTCCTAACAAGACCAGGTTTTCCCCAGAAGCTTTGCCAATTATCTATGAAGCCCACCTCATTTTTTGGACACCACTCAGACAGCCAGCAATTCAAGGAGAACATGTGGCTAAACATGTCACTCCCGGTCCGATTGGGGAGGGACCCTGAGAAAACTACACAGTCCGACATTGTTTTTGCAAAGTTACACACCGATTCAATGTTAATTTTAGTGACCTCCGATTGGCGTAACCGGGTGTCATTACTGCCGATGTGAATTACAATCTTACCAAATTTACGCTTAGCCTTAGCCAGCAGTTTCAAATTTCCTTCAATGTCGCCTGCTCTGGTCCCCGGAAGACAATTGACTATGGTTGCTGGTGTCTCTAACTTCACATTTCTCAAAACAGAGTCACCAATAACCAGAGTTTGATCCTCGGTGGGTTTGTCGCCGAGTGGGGAAAAACGGTTAGAGATGTGAACGGGTTGGTGGTGTACAAGGGGCTTCTGTTTAGGACTACGCTTCCTCCTCACAGTCACCCAGCCGGCCTGCTTTCCCAGCTGCTCGGGATCTGCTGGGGGAAAGCTAACGGCGGCTAAGCTACCTTGGTCCGCACCAACTACAGGGGCCTGGCTAGCTGTAGGATTTTCCAAGGTGCGGAGCCGAACCTCCAATTCGCCCAGCCTGGCCTCCAAAGCTACGAATAAGCTACACTTATTACAAGTACCATTACTGCTAAAGGAGGCTGAGGAATAACAAAGCATTTCACACCCAGAGCAGAAAAGTGCGGGAGAGACAGGAGAAGCCGCCATGCTAAACCGGCTAAGAGCTAGTAGCTGCGCTAAGCTAGCGGATTCCTAAAAACACAGAAAGTGAATAATGTGTGAATAATTTAGAGGTAATTCAGCAGAGGGGGTGCTTTAGTTAAGGCACGTGAAGATTACACTGTGAAACCGTTATCTAGATCAATCTAACTACACAGATTAAACAGCTAACAGATACAGCAAAACACCGCTGTGCTCCGGAACAGGAAGTGATACAAGCCTCTACCAGTGGTTGGCTAGAGTACAATCAGCTCCTTTGGGTTCCACCCAAGGAGCTGATTGTGAAGAGGACAAGTGGCTCCCAAGGGCCCTGACATGCTTTTAAACTATCAAGTTGCCTGACCATTACACAACCTACAAAGACTTTGAGTCTGACTTGGTTGCTGCTGTTACTCATTACTGGCACACAGGATTTGGTCTTGTTTAAAGATAATAAAAGATTGCCACCACCTAATTAGTGTGGTATGGTGTGTATTCCCATAGGATTTTCATGCTAAAATTGATCTTGTTGTTTGGTTTCAATAGGGCCTAGCTTGTTAGAAAATGATAGAGTTCAAATTATCAGACCCCTACTTCTCTTTGCAAGGGGGCAAACATTAGTACAGGGGTAAATTGAAAATAGTTAAATTACGTTAACATATTCACCAATATATCTGTCTTGTTGAGAAGATTAAAATGTTTAGTTGTTCCCAGCAAAGTTGATGATTTTTCACTCAAAAGCTTAAGCTTACTTTTATTTGAGTAAGGATTAGTACAGAAGCATGTTGCATTACTGTACAAAAAAAAAAATTCAACCGCTGATCTCGTAATTACGAGAAAATATCAAGTGTCTAATTTTTTTTATATATAAAATACACAAGTTCACCTCTGCCACTCTTAATCAACTTGTAAAATGCCTTTGTCAAATGATGGAATCAGTTATTTCATACATCACTGCAACCACAATTTGGAATTAATAAAATACATTCAAGATAAGTAATAAATAGATAATTCATGAACTACTATTCTGAAAGGATGGGAACTTTTGGAGAACTGGTGGCTACTTTTTGGTTCAACACATTTGACCAAAATTTTTATGATACCCCCTCCAGTGTTGACCTGAAGTTGGGACCACCGATTTTTACATACATTTGGGACATCAGACAATAGGCAGTTGTCCTGTTTCCCACAGTTGGTTGGGTGACATGTTCTGCTCGGATTTCAATGAATGGTTGTTCCACCCATCACGGAATACATCAAGGGAGGCCTGGAGCCATGGAATGAAGACATAGTGGCAACAGAACAAGTGTAGTTCACTGGACAGATCAAGATGTCCTTCATCTTCTAAGGTGTGAAGAACACTGTAGAAGACATTTGTCACTGTCATGTAAACATCTCTCCAAAGTCTGTCAATCCTGTAAAATTGGCAGAAATAATTTGGGAAGGGTTAATTTCTCTCAAACATGGATGTGGCATAAAAAGATAACATACATATTAATATTAGATAAAAGTTTGAATAGCACAAGATTTAACACAAAATATGCCAGACTACAGGCCAACTACTCCCTGTTGGAATTCACCTGAGAAACCAAGCCAGTACGGCTGTTCATTGCCAGTTTTTTTTTTTTTTTTTTTTGCGGGGGGGGGGGGGGGGGGTGGCGGCTACTGAAGCTGCTGAATGTAGTTAACACTTTTCAATTAGGCTGAGGGAGATGACAAGAGCTGTTGAATCATTGTTTAGTCTGTTTTAAGGCCCTTATGCGAATGTTGAACAAAACAGGTCACAACAAAAATAACACCAGTAGATGCCATTGTTAGGCTGTTATAGGTGGATAAAATATGGTGATGCTCAGATTACTCCATCATAAAATACATGGCAACTTTGGTGGATGCAAAAGTAAACAGGGTGGTTTATTATAGAAAGGGAGATGGTTGTTAGTGTATTGTAGGTGAATGCAAAACCCTGCCAGTTTGCCTTTGATTGTAAATTGTATTGTTGACCCTTCATCCAATGTTTTAATAAAGTCTACCTTTGATTGTGTTCACTTTTTCCACAAGCATGTTTTAGCTACATTTTCATTCACAAACCCACCTTCCTGTAATACCCATCTATTCCACCAAAAATCACAATACTATACCTGTTGGGTGAAAGAAAAAAAAAACAAAGGTCAACAAAGGTCAAAGTGGAGCAATAGGAATGTATGAACTGGATTAGGAAAACCAAATACAGATCTCTATATGCATTCATGGATCTGTTTACACACGCACAGATTTCTATATGCAATTACGGATCTGTTTACACGCACAGATTTCTATATGCAATTACGGATCTGTTTACACACGCACAGTTCTCTATACGCATTCATGGAACTGTTTACACACGCACAGATTTCTATATGCAATTACGGATCTGTTTACACACGCACAGATTTCTATATGCAATTACGGATGTGTTTACACACGCACAGATTTCTATATGCAATTACGGATCTGTTTACACACGCACAGATCTCTATACGCATTCATGGAACTGTTTACACAAGCACAGATTTCTATATGCAATTACGGATCTGTTTACACATGCACAGATTTCTATATGCAATTACGGATGTGTTTACACACGCACAGATTTCTATACGCATTTGCGGATCTGTTTACGCACGCACAGATTTCTATACGCATTTGCGGATCTGTTTACGCACGCACAGATTTCTATACGCATTTGCGGATCTGTTTATGCACGCACAGATCAAAATACGCACGCACAGATTTCTATATGCATTTACGGATCTGTTTACACATGCATAGATCAAAATACACACGCATAGATTTCTATACGCATTTGTGGATCTGTTTACACATGAACAGATTTCTATATGCAATTACGGATGTGTTTACACACGCACAGATTTCTATACGCATTTGCGGATCTGTTTACGCGTGGACAGATCAAAATACGCATGCACAGATTTCTATATGCATTTGCGGATCTGTTTATGCACGCACAGATCAAAATACGCATGCACAGATTTCTATATGCATTTACGGATCTGTTTACACATGTATAGATCAAAACACACACGCATAGATTTCTGTATTCATTTGTGGATCTGTTTACACATGCACAGATCAAAATACGCACGCATAGATTTCTATACGCATTTTCGGATCTGTTTATGCACGCACAGATCAAAATACGCATGCACAGATTTCTATATGCATTTACGGATCTGTTTACACATGCACAGATCAAAATACACACGCACAGATTTCTATATGCATTTGCGGATCTGTTTACGCATGCACAGATCAAAATACACACGCACAGATTTCTATACACATTTGCGGATCTGTTTACACATGCACATATCAAAATACGCACGCACAGATTTCTATACGCATTTGCGGATCTGTTTATGCACGCACAGATTTCTATACGCATTTGCGGATCTGTTTACGCATGCACAGATCAAAATACGCACGCACAGATTTCTATACGCATTTACGGATCTGTTTACGCACGCACAGATCAAAATACACATGCACAGATTTCTATACGCATTTGCGGATCTGTTTACGCACGCACAGATTTCTATACGCACGCAGATTTCTATACGCATTTGCGGATCCGTTTACGCACGCACAGATTTCTATACGCATTTGCGGATCTGTTTACGCATGCACAGATCAAAACACACACGCACAACTTTCTATACGCATTTGCGGATCTGTTTACATATGCACATATCAAAATACGCACGCACAGATTTCTATACGCATTTGCGGATCTGTTTACGCATGCACAGATCAAAATACGCACGCACAGATTTCTATACGCATTTACAGATCTGTTTATGCACGCACAGGTCAAAATACGCATGCACAGATTACTATACGCATTTACGGATCTGTTTACGCACGCACAGATCAAAATACACATGCACAGATTTCTGTACGCATTTGCGGATCTGTTTACGCACGCACAGATTTCTATACGCACGCACAGATTTCTATACGCATTTGCGGATCCGTTTACGCACGCACAGATTTCTATACGCATTTGCGGATCTGTTTACGCACGCACAGATCAAAATACGCACGCACAGATTTCTATACGCATTTACAGATCTGTTTATGCATGCCCAGATCAAAATACGCACGCACAGATTTCTATACGCATTTACGGATCTGTTTACGCACGCACAGATCAGAATACGCACGCACAGATTTCTATACCCATTTACAGATCTGTTTACGCATGCACAGATCAAAATACGCACAGATTTCTATATGCAATTATGGATCTGTTTACACTCATAGATTTCTATACACATTTACGGATCTGTTTACGCATGCACAGATCAAAATATACACGCACAGATTTCTATACACATTTACGGATATATTTACGCCTGAGGAGTGGAGACGAAGTGTGCTGGTTCCTATTTTCAAGAACAAGGGTGATGTGCAGAGCTGCAGTAACTACAGAGGCATAAAGCTGATCAGCCACAGCATGAAGTTATGGGAAAGAGTAGTAGAAGCTAGGCTTAGAAAACAGGTGAAGATCTGTGAGCAGCAATATGGTTTCATGCCGAGAAAGAGCACTACAGATGCAATGTTTGCTCTGAGAATACTGTTGGAAAAGTACAGAGAAGGACAGAAAGAGTTACATTGTGTGTTTGTGGACTTAGAAAAAGCTTATGATAGGGTGCCAAGAGAAGAGTTGTGGCATTGTATGAGGAAGTCTGGAGTGGCAGAGAAGTATGTTAGGGTAGTGCAGGACATGTACAAGAATAGTGTGACAGCGGTGAGATGCGCAGTCGGAATGACAGACTCATTCAAGGTGGAGGTGGGATTACACCAAGGATCAGCTCTGAGTCCTTTCTTGTTTGCAGTGGTGATGGACAGGTTGACAGATGAGATCAGACAGGAGTCCCCATGGACTATGATGTTTGCAGATGACATTGTGATCTGTAGTGAGAGTAGAGAGCAAGTTGAGTCTAGTCTGGAGAAGTGGAGATATGCTTTGGAGAGAAGGGGAATGAAAGTCAGTAGAAGCAAGACTGAGTACATGTGTGTGAATGAGAGGGAGCCCAGTGGAATAGTGCAGTTACAAGGAATAGAAGTGGTGAAAGTAGATGAGTTTAAATATTTGGGGTCAACTGTTCAAAGTAATGGAGATTGTGGTAGAGAGGTGAAGAAGAGAGTGCAGGCAGGGTGGAGTGGGTGGAGAAAGGTGGCAGGAGTGATTTGTGACCAAAGAATATCAGCAAGAGTGAAGGGGAAAGTTTACAAAACAGTAGTGAGACCAGCTATGTTGTATGGTGTATAATAAAAATGTTATTGTGCTGTTTTGCACCTGTCTTAAAGTAACCCTGAGAATGTATTTGTTGTTTAATTTTGTTTTAGCACTCTGGGGTCAGTCTGAACTGGGAGCGAAGAGCTGGATGTACTTGTTATTATTACACTGATAGCACGACTTTGTTTTCGTAGCCACTAACGACTGGGAGTGAAGCATGCTGGGATCATTCTGAACTGGGAGTGAAGAACTGCTTTTATTATATCTTTGAAATAACTTTCAGATGCCTGTTGATTAAAGAAATTATGTGCGCCAGGGAGGTTGAGTTGGCCACTCACCCTCCCTTCGCGGACACACTAGAAAAGAGGGAGTAGAACCATGCTTCAACAGAGTCTGCTGCGGGTTAACGTACGAACGCCCAGCCGGTTGACAGGCGCACTCTGCTGAAGGTGTTGGCTCTCCACCTTAAAGGCGTCACGGTAAGAGAAAAATGCGCTGCAACCACTTGTGTTTGATGTAACTGCTTTTGTGGGGAATAAATATATGCCTTTTTATTCTAGCAAAATGCAGTCTGTGTGATCATTTCTGTGTGCCGATCTGACCGAACCTTGTGTTTCAAAACATTTTTGGCGTTGTCGGCAGGATACGGTTATGCTCAGACTACACACAGAAATGTCTTGCTTTAGATTGGGAAAGAGAGATGCGGAGGTGGCATCTCAACAGGAAGAAGTGGTCCCTGGGTGGGATGGGATCACTTCTAAAGAAATAGGCCAGCTTCTACGGCGACGTGGGGGACGCCCTGGGCCGTGGACTGGAGCGATTCCCACCGCGACTCCGCCAGTTTTATGTGAAATGTTAAAACGGGTGGAGGTTAAAGAGAAAGCTCCGTTGGGAGGTATTCATGAAATGATGTGGATTTGTGCAGAAGCCTGGAAAGAGCGGGTTTTAACTTTAGATACAGTCCGCTCATCAGAATGTGCTAAATCACAAAAGGTGACAAGATTAGAACAACAAGTGAAGCAATTGGAAATTCAAGCCGAAGAAATAGACGGTGTACCAACTTCCTTCTTGGCTGAAAAATGTAAACAAAAAGGATTGAAAGTGACTTGTGTGTCAGGGATGCGCCCTGATATGTTTGAATTGGCCTCATTGTTGAAAGAAATTGTGCAGGGAGAAAAGAAAGGAGTGAAACCTAGTGCCCCTCCCCTACAGGAGGAGGAGGAGGAGGACTCTGATGATGATCAGCTGCAAATAGCTGCAGTCCGGAAAGGAAAGAAAGACAAAAAGAAGGGGAAAAATAAAGAAAGGCGTTCTTGGAGCTTTGACCCTTGCAAGGAAGATTAGGATGATGGTCAAACTCTTGTGGCCCACCGAGAATTAAAACAATGGTTCACAAGTGATATTAGACCCCACAACATCGGGTTTTGTATGAGTATATTGTTTGGGACAGGTATAATCACGACTATATTACTCAAAATTTTGTTTGTGAATCACTGGAAGAAAATGTGGGAAATGCTATGGCAGGACATAATCGCTGGAATAGGCTGGAGCCCAGCCTTACCTGAATCTGTTGGTGGTTACATAAATTGACTGGTGCAAAACACCTAGAGTGGAATGTATAATAAAAATGTTATTGTGCTGTTTTGCACCTGTCTTAAAGTAACCCTGAGAATGTATTTGTTGTTTAATTTTGTTTTAGCACTCTGGGGTCAGTCTGAACTGGGAGCGAAGAGCTGGATGTACTTGTTATTATTACACTGATAGCACGACTTTGTTTTCGTAGCCACTAACGACTGGGAGTGAAGCATGCTGGGATCATTCTGAACTGGGAGTGAAGAACTGCTTTTATTATATCTTTGAAATAACTTTCAGATGCCTGTTGATTAAAGAAATTATGTGCGCCAGGGAGGTTGAGTTGGCCACTCACCCTCCCTTCGCGGACACACTAGAAAAGAGGGAGTAGAACCATGCTTCAACAGAGTCTGCTGCGGGTTAACGTACGAACGCCCAGCCGGTTGACAGGCGCACTCTGCTGAAGGTGTTGGCTCTCCACCTTAAAGGCGTCACGGTAAGAGAAAAATGCGCTGCAACCACTTGTGTTTGATGTAACTGCTTTTGTGGGGAATAAATATACGCCTTTTTATTCTAGCAAAATGCAGTCTGTGTGATCATTTCTGTGTGCCGATCTGACCGAACCTTGTGTTTCAAAACATATGGTTTAGAGACAGTGGCACTAACAAAAAGACAGGAGGCAGAGCTGGAGGTGGCAGAGCTGAAGATGTTGAGATTCTGAGGAAGATACAGAGGACAGGGTGAGATGGAAAGGATTGATCTGCTGTGGCGACCCCTACACTAATGGCCCCATATAACTGCAGTTTTGTAGCACGACATGACACAACTAGTAAAGGAAATGACCACCTCAGAGGTGTTCATAGCAGATGAAGATTTAGGGTGTTCAATTTTAACGACTGATCGTAGAATTCAACTGATGATCAGCTAACCCCCAGAGAGCATGGGGGTTAGCTGAATGCAATAGTGAATAATAGTGAAATAGGAATAATGGTGAATAAAAAGTCTGTGGGTGACAGTGCTTTCTCTTATCATGCACCTGTTTTGTGGAATGATCTCCCTGTGTCAATAAAACAGTCAGATTCTGTAAAGACTTTGAAGTCTAGACTTAAGATACATCTATTCTCCCTCTGGTATGGCCAGCATACTGGCATAGTTTGGCACTATGCCTTCACATCTTTGTAAAGTCATTTTACTAGCAACAGAACAGGTCTCTGCCTCAACTCATCTAAATTTTGTGGTCTGTGAGTGAAGCTTAGGGCTAATGCCCAGTGATAAACTTAGTAATTTTGTCTGTTTTCCTGTTGATTTTCTGCTGAGAATTATACCTTAGGGCCTGTCTCACTGGCATTAGGAGGATTCGCATATGGATTGCGCACAAAATTGGCCATATTCGCTTAACATCCACAATATACGTGAAACATCTTGTGTGAGTTGGGCGACACCCGCACACGTCTGCAATTATCTGCAGAGGCACGTTTTTCCGTTTCCAGGATTTCTGAGCTGCACAAAATTTTGGCTGCGGATGACATCCTCCTTACATACTCCATACATACTCAATACATACACAAACATACTCAAATATGCGCTGTATATTCGCTGTCATTTGCTGACATCCACAACTGACAGGGATTTGCGGCTTGGCAGCGGACTGGGACAGTGTGTAAAATGGATATTTTGCGTGCCCATCATGTCCACATCACGAACTAAAAGAAGTTGTAGCGAGTGCATACAGACTGGCCACAAATAAAGCGTTTTTAGCAACATGTGCGCGATGCATCATAATACACCCATAATACTGCTGTGATGATCGCAATGCATCTGATCTGTTTCCTCACTACATGCGTTATACAACCATGATTGTTCATCATATATTCGCTATATATTATTAATATATCCGTAATTCATACTGGGACATTTGTCATTTTTGGCCATTTTTGTTGCGGACGACAACAAACGCCTGTAATTTGTGTACTCAATTCATGCGCAATTAATCCTCTCCCCAGTGGGACAGGGCCCTTAGGTGTAGTTTTTTCTGGATGACTGATTCTGCTGTTTGTCTCCGAGGTACGAACCACGGATGGATCCAAACTGAAGGGCCCAGATGGACTGTGAGGTGGAAGACCTGAGGCGGGTGCTGCATGATGCAGATTTCATGTGAAAGGCCCACTGACGGCGTGGACGACCTGTGTGGCTACACCCATGAGTGCAAAAGAAGGTCAACTAAGTCAGTTGCAAAACAGACTATACTCAAAGACTGAATCTGAAGACCCAATCTCCCCCTCCCATCCCCAACCAACTGGTGCTGTCCTGGACGTATGTGTGGACTTAATAATTTTCAAAAACTTGACAAGGTCCTCTGTATTGTTAACCCCTTAATGCCCATCGTCGCATATATGCTACAATCTCTGACTCAAATATGCAACTTACCAAATTGACCTGTATGCCCGTTGTCGCAAATTTGCAACATACCATCATTATTATTATAACATTATAACATAAAGTCATTACCAGAATACACAATATTACTATCTAGTTTTTGTGCAAAAGTGAAATTAATAATCTCAACATTATTTACCATCTACTTAAAGACAAAAACACACACAAAATATCTTTTTATATACAGCTATATAAATTCATGCATTAAGGGGTTAAAAATGTTTTTTATTAGTACAGTATGGTCTAGGCAGTGGGTCAGCCCTTTGAGTCTGGACTGCTTGATGTTTCTTCCTCAGTAGAGGGAGTTTTTCCTTAACACTGTCGCCTGTGTGCTTGCTCTGGGGGTTGGTAAGGTTAGACCTTACTTGTGTGAAGCACCCTGACGCAGCTTTGTTGTGAGCTGGTGCCATACAAATGAAACAAAATGAAAAATGAAAATGAATCTCCCTGTGTCCTCAGCTGAACTGAGACGCACATCCCTACTGCTCAGGAAAGGTCTGTGAAACTGACATGCATCATGTCACTGTGGTGCACTGTGGGATGCCAGATAATGTGGTTGGAGACACTGACTTTGGATCAAACACAACACAACAGATGAGGAATGTTTTTGTTGACCATCCATTATACTGGTAGTAAATCTGTATCTGTTTTCATGTGTTCAGATCATTGAGCTGTCTGTCTCTTTGGCTCCATCTTACCTCATTTAATAAAATCTTGTTTATCATCCTTCACACCAAAAAGCTTTTGGTCTCCATAAAAGCTTCAGTTTAATGAGATTCCTCTTTCTCCATTGGAAATCAAAGTTCAGCACTATGGACAGCGCAGGAGGTTTTCTCCAGAGTTCTAATGGTGGATTTTATTAACTACAGAACAACGGCAAGCTGTTGATCAGGTTTGACCAAAAACACGGGTCTTTTGGATTGTGAAAGTCTGAAATCAAATGTGCACAACAGCAACCTGTAAATGTCAAGTGCATTTGGCCAATAAAACCTGAGAACTACATTCGCCCTAAATGAGGGTGTCGAAATGGCCAGAACATTTCAGAGGACAAAAACTGGCAGTGTCATTATTATGCAAATCGTGTAACAACGACTTTAGTTACTGCAGTTGAATTAATCCGAACTACACACACGAGGAAGTATGTTGAACACAACCATTAGAAACAGAAAACAGTTGCCAGATGAAGCATACACAATAAAATGAAGGTAGTTTCTTCAAATTCAGTTGCATAATATTGAGATTTTGAGGCTGGCTGAGCTCAGTGTTAAAACAACACCCCAAGTTCAAATTGAATCTGAAACATCTGAGTAAGATTTTAACACTTGTTTTTGCTTGGGACCTTGGTTCCCAAGCTGGAGTCCAAGTTGGTTAGCATCCAAGTTCACAACCATACAGCAAGGCAGGCAGCACCAAGAGCCTAAAGACTTGGACCAGCAACCTCATGACTCCAGAAGCTCTTCTCAGGTGCCTCTCAGTCTCAATGGCTGAGGACAGAGAGACGTGTATGTCACTGCCGAGATAAGAGAACGTCTCTGCAAGTTCAACACGTTCACCACATACAGATACACTTCTGATGGTCGAGCCCAGGAAGTCATTAAAAGTCTGAATCTTAGTCTTGATCCAAGCCAGTCACAAATCGATTGCTGCAGTCAGAGTAAACATTTATTCCACAAAGATCACAGCATCATCCACAAAGTCAAGATCACTAAACCTTTCCTTGCCAACAAAAGCAGTCTCTGGTCTCCACACCCTGACCCAACACACAGTTCATGCATTGAAGAGTGTAGGAGACCCCCCCACCCCCACCCCGGGGTTCAGCTCAGCTTGTTTAACTGAAGTTACTCTGCTTCATGCCCTATAGATGCTGGGATAGGCTCCACCCTCCCCTTTGACCCTTAATTGGAGTAAGTGGGTATAAAAAATGAATGAATGCCTCTGAACATGCCTCTGGACCTCTGGTAGTTGGGGCGTGCCTTCGGCACACCAACCACAGCTATAGGAATCGTAGCCCAACAACAGGATCAGCTATGAATTGGGCCGGATACTGGCCTCCATCTTGGAGTGAGACTTCCCATTCCTGGATGACCAATAGGAGAGCAGGGCTCGTGCAACATGAAAGTGATTCTGATGTCAGCATCCTGGCTGCCAACCAATCACACGCTAGCAGAGAGAGGCCAGTATCTGGCCCAATTCAGAGCAGGTTGTCAGGCTATAGGAATCGTGTGTTGGAGCCCTGCAGCGCCCCCTGCTTGAAGAGATGACATCACAGCCCCCCCCCCCCCCCCCCCCCCATGACAAAATCTAATAATAATCAATTAGTAAACTTTCTTGATATTTACACAAAAATTTAATGTTTGATTTTTTTTAATTTTTTTTTTTAAGAATAAGAAGCAATTCTGAAAAAATTCTAGATCCGCCCTGTCATCACAATCGCTGTGGAGGCAGATGATGCTGAGGGCGGAGCAGCAGGAGGAGGAGGAGGAGGAGAGCTACGTGTTGCTGCTCAGCAACAGATAGAAGGAGAAAGAGAGGAATTCCCTCGCAGAAAGAAGAAGCCGTCAGCAGGGCGTGTGCCGCACAATCCACTGGACTGATACGTAAAAGCGGCGCAATGAAGGACCGAGCCACAGTCAGCTGCGACGATCCTTCAGGGTTTCTGTGAGGACTGAATGCGCTTTCTCCTGCGCGTCTGGAAGAGGCATCACACCGACTCCCTTTTTCCTCCCGCTGGTTTCTCCTCCCTGACGGAGGCGCGTTCGGACTCCGTGCACCTGACGGACTCTTTCCGTCACACAACTTGCCCACAAACTGCATTATGGAGTTCAAGTCCAGATCTTCTCTGAGGAGGTTTCTTCTCTCCGTTCTTTAAAGTAAATGCTTCGGCGGAGTGTGTCTTTCTTTGACGTTTTACTGCTCGCAGTTCTTGTCATTTGGGTGAAAACACGTGGCTTCAACGAGCAGGAAAAAGGTGATCGACACGATCTGATTTAATAAATCGCTTGTTTTTCTCTGTCTGTCTGTCTGTAGATATGACGGGTCACATCTTGACGGAACCGGGCGGCGGAGCGCACATGGACGACAGCGCCGCCATCCGGATCAACGTTGGGGGCTTCAAAAACAGGCTCCACTCCAACACTCTCTCCCGGTTTCCAGAGACAAGACTGGCGCGTCTCCTCCACTGTCAGTCCAAAGAGTCCATCCTGGAGCTGTGTGACGACTATGACGACACAGAGAAAGAGTTTTACTTTGACAGAAACCCTTTGCTTTTCCCCTACGTGCTGAATTTCTACAAGACGGGGCGACTGCATGTCATGGCTGAGCTGTGCGTCTTCTCCTTCAGCCAGGAGATCGAGTACTGGGGCATCAATGAGTTCTTCATCGACTCCTGCTGCAGCAGCGCCTACCACTGCAAGAAAATGGACCAGGGTCAGGAGGAGTGGGACGACCAAAGCGATGAAGGAAGCACCACTTCATCTTTTGACGAGTTGTTGGAGTTTTACACAGAAGGCACAAAGTTTGACAAGCAGCCGTGTGGAAGTGCACGGAGGCAGATCTGGTTGATGCTGGATAACCCTGGATACTCCATCACCAGCCGCGTCATCAGCCTCCTCTCTGTGCTCGTGGTGATTGGCTCCATCTCTGCCATGTGCATGAACAGCATGAGTGAGTTCAGCCTGTTGGACAGTGAGGGTCAACCCATGGAGGACCCTCGTTTTGAGACCGTGGAACACTTTGGCATCGGTTGGTTCACTTTGGAGCTAGTTGCCAGATTAGCAGTGGCACCGGATCTAGTGCACTTTTTCTTCCACCCGTTGAATGTGATAGACCTGGTGTCCATACTCCCCTTTTATTTGACACTCCTGGTAAATCTGGTGGTGGAGAGTAGCCCAGCGCTGGCCAACCTGGGACGCGTTGCACAGGTTCTGAGGCTGATGAGGATTTTCCGCGTCTTGAAGCTTGCCCGTCACTCCACAGGGCTGCGGGCCCTGGGGGCCACCCTAAGAAACAGCTACAGAGAAGTGGGCCTGCTGCTCCTCTACCTGGCTGTTGGCGTGTCATTTTTCTCTGTGATAGCATACACTGTGGAGCAAGAGGAAAGTGAAGATCTCTCCACCATCCCAGCATGCTGGTGGTGGGCCACCGTCAGCATGACTACTGTTGGGTACGGAGACGTGGTGCCGATATCCATACCGGGCAGGCTGACTGCATCAGCATGCATCCTGGCTGGGATCTTAGTAGTTGTGCTTCCGATTACTCTCATTTTCAATAAATTCTCTTTCTTCTACAAACGGCAAAAACAGCTGGAACTGGCGATGAGGAGCTGTGATTTCAATGAGGGACTAAATCAGCTGCCTGCCATCAATCTGAGGATCTATTACGCACAGAAAGTCAAATCTCTCATGGCAAGCTTATCAAACATGAGCCGGAGTTCACCCAGTGAACACAGTCTAAACAAGTCCATAGACTGAAATATTGATCAGGTATTGATGAGAGAAAGCAGAATGTGTCTGTGTGAGGAGCTCTCCAGGGTACTGAAAACTCACAGACGTCTGGTTGTTTGCCTCTCGGTAGCTCAGTGCAATAACGTCTTCAGCGGTCTTCACAGGAAGAAAGAGACAAAATGTGCTGCCGGCTTCAATATTATGTTCACTGTTTGTTATTGTGGCCGTTCAACAATAAGTCCAACTGTTCAAATTAGACCGTGTTTAAAAAGACATGATTCTGTAGGTCACAGGTCTCAGACACAGATTTGCAGAGGGGTCTTGGATTGCTCTGAGGGAGCCAGACATGTAAAGTCCTATTTAATCAGGGGTTTCTCCCCCGGGATATTTAAAAATTTGAACTGCTGAATATGCAATTAGAATGTAGAAGGAAAGAGCAATCTTGTCATGTCTGAGTCATGGGAGCAAAGTGCTGGGCTGTAGCACCACAGCAGAATAAATTCACCTCTAATGTCAGGCTACTGAATAGGATTTAAAAAACTTCATGCACCTCCTTTTTGCACCAAATGCAAGTACACACCCAACTCATACCCAACACGAGTCATCTGGTGAAATTCTCTCTCTCACTCTCTTCTAGGACCCTCCGTGGCCCTTGATTAAAGAAAAGCCGTATATCCATCTTTTAGTTCAGCATTTTTTTTTCTCTTCTCGCTCTCTTTCACAGCTATGTCCAAAAATCTGTAGATTTTTTTATTATGGCTTGGGAATTCTCACACTTGTCTTTACTGAGGGATTGATTGGAAGCAATGGAATTGCATAAAGACGTTTTCTTTGTGGATGTGCAGTAGGTGATTCTGAGCGATGCAGTGATCAATGTGGCACCTTTCTTGATCTCATAAACATGAGATCCTTTCTTGTAATTATGAGATAAGGTGTCTAATTTTTTTTCTCATGCAGTAAGTGCAATGTGCTTCCGTAATACAGAAGTAGTCTACACTCTACACAAATCAGTTATCTTTTACATTTGTGTTTTACCCAAATCATTTCATGAACCAATCAAATCATTCACAGTTATTTTAGTAAAAATTTGATCAAGCACAGCATGTTTATTAATATTATTATGAATCATCTATATTGGAAATTTGTACAAATTGTAATCATGGTAGCCTGCAATATTTTTCTTTTTTCTTTTTTTTTTTTGTGGTTGGCAGGTGACTAACAGCCTTGTCTATCCTTGGCGGTATCAACTGCCTCAGAGGGCGGACAAGGCACCCTAAGGCCCGCCCACGATGCTGGGTACGCCTGGAGGTCACAGGGTTTAAATTTTTTTTTTTAATACATTCAAGGTCCTCTGAGGACAGTCCTGCTTTTGTATTATCTGTGGATTCCATTGGGGTGGGGTGGGGTGAAAATTTTACAAATTTCTTCACTCAGTAACACTCAAATGAATTAAGTTGGTCCCAATTACAGTTTTTCTCAAATGCTAAGACACATTTATCTAAAGCTGCTCTCCTTTTCTCTAATCTGTGAACACAAAACCCAGTTTCAAGCTACATTCATAAAACCCGACTCCTTCTTGCAAAACCAAACTTTCACCTCAAAACAGTTCAATCTGTGATCAAAAATTAATATGTTGTCAAATCGTGTCAATCAAAATGAAAAAAAAAAAACCTACTGAGCAGTCTCTAAACATGACATAGAAGATAGAAACTGCAATGTTCAGGACGTGAAGCTGTAGAAATAAATTATTCTTGGTCACTGTAGGCTAAATGCATGTTTCAAAACAAAAAAAAACCTGTGCATTTAGCACTTGTGCATAGTAAAAAAAAGTACATAAAACAAATCCTGTGCATTTAAACATAGCACTTGTACAGCACAAAAACAAACAGAAATCATGTGCATTTAGCACTTGTATACAGTAAGACTACACAAAAAATAAAGTACAAAATATACACGGAATACTAGGCCTACAAATAGACTAACTCTCCATTAAAATACTGCAGTACATTGGCGCAGTGATGTACTGAAACATGTATTTACTTACAGTATACTGTGGCACAGTATATAGTATAGTCATGCAGTAATTCCTGTCAACATTTACATCCTATAATGTCAGAAAAGGTAATTATCTGCTCTTTTCTCTAAATCTTTGGATTCTGGTTGGACACAGTGAATCTACTGATGTTTGGTTGGTTGGACCCTTTGTCCGGCCTCCTTCATGCTCACACCGTGGACAAGAACATGGACAATCACAGTAGCTCTGATGTCATCAGATATTACTGTTCTTTGTCTTCTCTGACCACCTCGACCTCCTCTCACACCAACTCCTCCTCTCAGATTTCTATCCATTGTGGTGCCTCATAAACCATTGCTCTCTGAACTGGCTTATCTATGTTCTCTCACATCATTGGCCACAAGTGTGATGAGTTGTGTTCAACTGATGACACCAGTGCTTCAACTGTGTTTGACTTTTACCACCTGTGCTCCCCATTATGCAACACAGGTGCATCACAATGAAAATGTGTTGGCAAGTTGTGTCTAAACAGGTGAACAGTGCTTATGGTTTTGGCAAAACAGTGACTGATTCCCTCAGTGGGTTCAGGAAACTGAGCATTTGGTTCAGATAACAGGGTTTAGTGTTTTAGCAATTGAGAAAAACTAAGTGACATTAATGTAAATATTATATATAATGTTAATTTATCTCATCATACGTTATTTGAGTGGTACCAGGACCACAAAACCCATGGTTTGGATCTCTTTTTTGGATCTGGGTGGGGGGGGACAAATATGCTTCACTTTCAGTTTTTAAAAAAATACTTCAAGAACAATGAAAATAAATAACTTTTGTGGTCCTGAATTAAAACAAGGTGCACAACGTTTAAAGAAGTAAGTTCCTTCAGCTTCTCCGTTGTTTTCACTTGGGGTTGGCACAGCAGGGGTGGATCTGCATGTTGATTTGGCACAGGTTTTACACCAGATTCAGTTATATTGCAATATGAAGACTATGAGCAAATAAAAATAGTCATAAAATCATAAAAACAAAGAAATCAAAACAGACCTGAGTTTACATCTCTAACTTCTTTTTTTCAAGAAGATGAGAATGGGCTGGTGAGAGGGCAAATAATGACAATAATGACTTTATTTCTCTGGCACTTTCAGGATAAAAGCTGTCCTCTTGAGCAGGGACACCACTCGGTAAATGTCAATAAAATACTTTTATCAGAGCTCAGTGGATTCTCAGGCCCCAGCTAAAATGGGACAAGGTGTACACTCATTGAATCATCTCAGTGACATCAGTGTGCACATTTTGTCCTCATCTCCTGACACTTTGGAGTAATTTCTTCAGTGCTTGGACCCAGATGGGCAATGAGCATGCACCTGTAATGATCTGATGCAATCGAAGACCCCAAAACAGAGAAACATGCAGACAGTGCTATGCAGAGTAGCGGGCCATAGAACAAATGTATCCATGTGCAAACAAACTGCAAACAAGCTGCAAACAAGGGGTTTACTCTTAAATAAGGCATGTGGTCATGATATACCAGGAAGTCAGTCCATGACACACTTGTTGCCTCAAACAGGTTAACCAGGGATACAGGTTACAGGGCATTCGGGCAGCAGACATGGAGGCATCATGGGTTTGTAACTGAAGGACAAACACAATGAGATAAATGAATCAATGCAATCTGACACTGGAGTGATGGGCTGTGGACGATTATATAGCGCATAAAACAATGACGACGTCAGACTGCACGTGAAACCACAAGCCGAAGTGACAGGAAGTAAAGCCACTGAAAATACACATGGAGTAGGTGTCAAAGTAAAAGCACGAGAAATAACCAACATAGAGGTAAAAGAGAGAGCAATAATAGATACAGTAAATACTAAAAATATAAGACGCAGCAGATAACAGAAGAGACAGAAACTCAAAGATCAGTAAATTAATACCAGAGACGTGAACCATGAGAGCACCAGGCTCAGTGGTGTGGAACACAAGCGGCTGCCTGCTTTCAACATGCTCCATTCATGTAAACACACAACTGCTTAAACTGCAAATCTGCATTAAGATTAACACAGTTGTTACTTTAAAAACAAATTAATATGTATTTCAAACTATTATGTAAACCTGCCAATTCACCATGGTTCACATGAGTGCCAAACCGTGAGGGGTGGGCCACACGGATCCATATGATTCATTAGACCCCAATTACAAACTGAAGCACTTCAAGTTGGTCCATCACTTTTTTCAGTGTAAAAGCTTCCCTTAAAGGCTCCTCAGTGCCGGTAACGAGACCATGGTTATTGTAATGCTACTAGAAATTAGTTTTATAATCAACTGTCTCCTTGTAGATGAGAAAGGTAACGTCACATAAGCAAAAGACAGAAAAATATGAAAATCAGAGCTGATTACACTTTCTTATTAATCTTCAAACAGAGAATAACACAGGTTATCCAAAGATAAGAAGCAAATTTCAGTCATTTAAAGCATGAAGCTTGAGATGTATTCAAGCTTGTGAATGTGAACGTTTGACTTGTCGTAAAGTGTTTACAAATCAGAATTCCAGTACAGTTAAGCTTCAGGAAAAGCAAAAACATTCCACTCATGAGGATCCGTGTCGTGGGATCAGAGTCAGTGACCACAGGAATCTCTTCCAATCAGTTAACGGTGCCATTATGATTTATGGTGATATGTTATAGGTATTTTCATTGAGGATTCATTTGGTAACATAAGCATGAAGAATGCTGGGCGTTATGGTGCTCCTCAGAGCATGAGGTTCTCGCTCTTCAGAGTATGAGGTTCTCGAACCTCAGAGCATGAGGCTCTCGCTCTTCAGAGCATGAAGTTCTCGCTCTTCAGAGCATGAGGCTCTCGCTCTTCAGAGCATGAAGTTCTCGCTCTTCAGAGCATGAGGCTCTCGCTCTTCAGAGCATGAGGTTCTCACTCCTCAAAGCATGAGATTCTCAGTCTTCAGAGCATGAGGTTCTCGCTCCTCAGAGCATGAGGTTCTCGCTCCTCAGAGCATGAGGTTCTTGCTCTGAGGAGCATGAGGTTCTCGCGCTGTGGTCATACCAGCTGTTGACCAAACTGTTCCACAAGAAAGTTCAAGAGCCTGCAGCTAATTCTGACCTAATTGGTGCCACCTAAGATGACTATAATGTTCCAGTTATGTTGAAAAATATACCTCATTATTAGAGTGATGATAAGGATGACAACAAAAATACAGTATCTATGACAGAAGGTTTTGGAACTGGAGAGTAGAAACAGCAAAAATATTTTGGTTTTTGTCGAGGTTATAAATTAAAGTTTCTCCAGTTTTTGAAAGAGGTGATGCATATTAATGGTTGTGCTAATAGGATTTACAAATAAAATAGTTTTGACTGTTTGCTCTCCAAAGTAATGAACAAACTAAGTCTGTGTCCGATGGATTCTACAACCCCTGGCAATAATTATGGAAATACTGGCCTCGGAGGATGTTCATTCAGTTGTTTAATTTTGTAGGAAAAAAGCAAATCACAGACATGACACAAAACTAAAGTTATTTCAAATGGCAACTTTCTGGCTTTAAGAAACACTAAGAAATCAGGAAAAATAATTGTGGCAGTCAGTAACGGTTACTTTTTTAGACCAAGCAGAGGGGAAAAAAAATATGGACTCACTCAATTCTGAGGAATAAATTATGGAATCACCCTGTAAATTTTCATCCCCAAAACTAACACCTGCATCAAATCAGATCTCTTCGTTAGTCTGCATCTAAAAAGGAGCGATCACACCTTGGAGAGCTGTTGCACCAAGTGGACTGACATGAATCATGGCTCCAACACAAGAGATGTCAATTGAAACAAAGGAGAGGATTATCAAACTCTTAAAAGAGAGTAAATCATCACACAATGTTGCAAAAGATGTTGGTTGTTCACAGTCAGCTGTGTCTAAACTCTGGACCAAATACAAATAACATGGGAAGGTTGTTAAAGGCAAACATACTGGTAGACCAAGGAAGACATCAAAGCATCAAGACAGAAAACTTAAAGCAATATGTCTCAAAAATCGAAAATGCACAACAAAACAAATGAGGAACGAATGGGAGGAAACTGGAGTCAACGTCTGTGACCAAACTGTAAGAAACCGCCTAAAGGAAATGGAATTTACATACAGAAAAGCTAAACGAAAGCCATCTGTTGTGTGGGCCGCCAGAAGAGGAGGTACTGCTGGCCCACCACCAGAGGGCGCCCTGCCTGAAGTGCGGGCTTCAGGCACGAGGGGGCGCTGCCGCCTTACAGGAACAGCCGAGGTGACAGCTGTCACTCATCAACTATGACAGCTGTCACCGATCATCTGCACTTCACCCTGGATAAAAGCAGGATGACACCTCCACCACGTCGCCGAGATATCGACTTCTTTGAGAGGTAACTTTCTCTGCCTGTGTTGATTGATTCCAAGAGCTATTGTGTTGCAGCTGTCTACTCAGAGGACCGGCGTGGGTCGCGACTGTTTCGTCCTACTTCCCACCAGATAAGTACTGAGACAGGAGCTGCACGAGTGTGTGTTGAGGTGGAGGTGGAATTCCCACCGTTATTGTTACGGGGTGTATACACACCCACACTTGACTGTCTTTGTTCTCTGCCAGCAGTACCAGATCCGACACGCTGAGACGGTGGCCACCTGGGGACTTCGGGACTTGGCGGCTCCAGTATCCTTCGGGTTCGGTGGCGGTGGAAATCATGTGGTTCCGGTTCATCTCCAGACGGACGTCTCCTATCGTCGAGCCTGCCCACACGACACCTTCATTCATTGACTTGTATCTATTCTATAATCTGCTGTGTGTGGTTGTGACATTCACAACAGTAAAGTGTTCACATTTAACTTCCTCTATTGTCCGTTCATTTACGCCCCCTGTTGTGGGTCCGTGTCACTACACTTTCCCAACAGGATAACCGTTGGGGTTTTACATAATTATTGTATGGCCTTGCCTTACAATATAAAGCGCCTTGGGGCAACTGTTTGTTGTGATTTGGCGCTATATAAAAAAATTGATTGAAATTGATTGATTGATATCTCGGCCAGCGTCATGGACTCCGAGGGGCGTCACCCAGCTGTTGAACGACCAATGGGAGAGCAGGGAGTGCAGGCGTCTGCAGGAGGCGTGATTGGTGAGCTGCAGCACATCCTCACCGCCTTTACGGCTCAGTTGGATCAGATGACCGAGCAAAACATCCTCCTGAACCGCAGGGTGGAGGCTCTCTCCGCACAGGTGGCGGCGAGCGCTCAGGGCGCTGCAGCAGCTCCTCCTCCTGCCGACCCTGTGCAGGATATGAATGTTCCAGTGGTTGTTCAACAACCCCTCCCACCATCCCCTGAAGCATACATAAGCCCTCCAGAACCGTACGGAGGTTGTGTGGAGACGTGCGCGGACTTTCTCATGCAGTGTTCGCTCGTCTTTGCACAACGTCCCGTCATGTACGCGTCTGATGCTAGTAAAGTATCTTATGTAATTAATCTGCTTCGAGGAGAGGCATGCGCTTGGGCTACGGCGCTTTGGGAGCAAAATACACGGCTCCTTCATACGTATACTGGGTTTGTGAGGGAGTTCAGAACAGTGTTTGATCACCCTAACAGGGGAGAGACCGCTTCAACAGTGCTGCTGTCAATGCGACAGGGGCGCCGGCGTGCAGCCGAATATGCAGTTGACTTCCGCATCGCGGCTGCGAGGTCCAGCTGGAATAACATTGCGCTCCGCGCCGCCTTCGTAAACGGACTGTTGTCGGTCCTGAAGGAGCACCTGGTAGCTAAGGAAGAACCGCGGGATTTAGATGGGCTTATCGATCTCGTTATACGGTTAGACAATCGGTTGGAGGAACGCCGTCGGGAGCGAGGCGAAGGACGTGGCCGGGCACGCACCGTCCTTCTCCCTTCCGGGTTCAAGAAGGTTCCGCCCTCCCCACGCTCCACAGCCGCAGCGCTCCGTGGGGCAACAGTTCCCCCTGCTGACTTTGCTAGGGAAACGCACAGGGCCAAAATGAGAACAGCTGACAGAATGAGGAGGCTGGTCCACGGGGAGTGTTTTCTCTGCAGCTCAAAAGAGCACATGCAGAAAAACTGCCCCAAATGGCCAAAACGACAACACCCGCCCTTAGAGACTGGGCTAAGGGGGGGTCATAACATTTACGTGGGACACACACATATCGCCACACGACTCCCACTCACAATCCTGAGCGGGGATTTAACCCTTCAAGCCCCAGCACTGGTGGATACGGGGTCCGAAGGGAATCTGCTAGACAGCAGATGGGCAAGGGAGGTAGAGCTCCCTCTGGTGGCGCTTCCTTCACCATTGCAGGTGTGGGCACTAGATGGCACCCTTCTCCCTTTAATCATGCACAAGACACCACCTGTAACTCTGGTGGTGTCTGGGAATCATCGGGAAGAGATCGAGTTTTTTGTGACTCCTCCTACCTCCCGCGTGATTTTGGGCTTCCCGTGGATGCTAAAACACAATCCCCGGATTGATTGGCTGTCCGGGGTGGTGGTACAGTGGAGCGAGACGTGCCATCGGGTGTGTTTAGGATCCTCGGTCCCCCCCCGGTTCCCAGGCTAAGGAGCAGGTCAAAGTCCCTCCCAATCTGTCGGCGGTGCCGGTTGAGTACCATGATCTTGCTGACATTTTCAGCAAGGATCGGGCACTCACCCTTCCCCCGCACCGTCTGTACGATTGCGCCATCGATTTGATTCCAGGCGTGGAGTTCCCGTCCAGCAGGCTGTACAACCTCTCACGACCTGAGCGCGAATCGATGGAGACCTACATCTGGGACTCCTTAGCTGCCGGGCTGATCCGGAACTCCACCTCCCCGATGGGAGCAGGTTTCTTTTTTGTGGGCAAGAAAGATGGCGGTCTTCGTCCATGCATTGATTATCGGGGGCTGAACGAGATCACGGTTCGCAACCGATACCCGTTGCCTTTGTTGGATTCGGTGTTCACCCCCCTGCATGGAGCCAAAATATTCACAAAGCTGGATCTTAGGAACGCATATCACCTAGTTCGGGTCCGGAAGGGAGACGAGTGGAAGACGGCATTCAACACCCCGTTAGGTCATTTTGAGTACCTGGTCATGCCGTTCGGCCTCACTAACGCCCCCGCGACGTTCCAAGCTTTGGTAAATGACGTCTTGCGGGACTTCCTGCACCGATTCATCTTCGTGTATCTGGACGATATACTCACATTTTTTCTCTGGACCCTGAGACTCATGTACGGCATGTACGTCAGGTCCTGCAGTGGTTGTTGGAGAACCCGTTGTTTGTGAAGGGCGAGAAGTGTGAGTTTCACCGCACCTCTTTGTCCTTCCTGGGGTTTATCATCTCCTCCAACTCCGTCGCCTCGGATCCGGCCAAGGTCGCAGCGGTGAGAGACTGGCCCCAACCTACGAGCCGTAGGAAGCTGCAACAGTTCCTCGGCTTCGCAAATTTTTACAGGAGGTTCATTAAGGGGTATAGTCAGGTAGTTAGCCCCCTGACAGCCCTGACCTCACCAAAAGTTCCCTTCACCTGGTCGGATCGGTGCGATGCCGTGTTCAGGGAGTTGAAACAATGCTTCTCGACTGCACCCGTCTTGGTGCAGCCCGATCCCAGTCACCAGTTTGTGGTTGAAGTGGACGCCTCTGACTCAGGGATAGGAGCCGTGCTATCCCACAGCGGAGAGACCGATAAGGTTCTTCACCCGTGTGCCTATTTCTCCCGCAGGTTGACCCCAGCAGAGCGGAACTATGACATGGGCAATCGAGAGCTCCTTGCGGTGAAAGAGGCTCTTGAGGAGTGGAGACACCTGCTGGAGGGGGCGTCAGTGCCTTTCATGGTTTTTACTGACCACCGGAACCTGGAGTATATCAGGACCGCCAAGCGACTGAACCCCAGGCAAGCCCGCTGGTCACTGTTCTTCGGCCGTTTTGACTTCCGGATCACCTACCGCCCCGGGACCAAAAACCAGAGGTCGGATGCCCTGTCCCGGGTGCATGAACATGAAGTCAAGACCAAGCTGTCGGATCCACCGGAAGCCATCGTACCGGAGTCCACTATCGTGGCTACCCTTACCTGGGACGTGGAGAAGACCATCCGGGAGGCCCTAGCACGGAGCCCGGATCCCGGAACAGGGCCGAAAAATAGACTATACGTCCCACCAGAAGCCAGGGCTGCCGTCTTGGACTTCTGTCACGGGTCCAAGCTCTCCTGCCACCCAGGGGTGCGTAGGACCGTGGCAGTGGTCCGGCAGCGCTTCTGGTGGGCGTCTCTGGAGGCTGACGTCCGGGCTTACATCCAGGCCTGCACCACCTGCGCCAGGGGCAAGGCGGACCACCAGAAGGCACAGGGACTCCTACAGCCGCTTCCTGTGCCTCATCGCCCCTGGTCCCACATTGGTCTGAATTTTGTCACGGGCCTCCCGCCATCCCGGGGGCACACCACCATCCTCACGATAGTGGACCGGTTCTCCAAGGCGGCCCACTTCGTGGCCCTCCCGAAGCTCCCATTGGCCCAGGAGACAGCGGATCTCCTGGTCCACCATGTCGTCCGTCTGCATGGGATACCAACAGACATCGTCTCGGATCGCGGTCCCCAGTTTTCCTCGCAGGTGTGGAAAGTTTCTGCCAGGAACTGGGGGCCACCGTGAGCCTCTCGTCTGGGTATCACCCTCAGACTAACGGACAGGCTGAACGGGCCAATCAAGAGCTGGAGCAGGCCCTGCGATGTACTACATCCGCACACCCGATGGCTTGGAGTGAACACCTGGCCTGGATCGAGTACGCGCATAACAGCCAAGTGTCCTCTGCCACCAGCCTCTCCCCATTCGAGGTGTGTCTGGGGTACCAGCCCCCTTTGTTCCCTGTGGTGGAGGGAGAGGTCGGTGTGCCCTCGGTCCAGGCCCACCTGCGGAGATGCCGTCGGGTGTGGCGCACCGCCCGTTCGGCCTTGTTGAGGGCCCGGACGAGGGCAAAGGCCCATGCAGACCGTCGACGGTCCCCGGCTCCCGCATATCAGCCCGGGCAGGAGGTATGGCTATCCACACGGGACATACCTCTCCAGGTGGCTTCCCCAAAATTAAAGGACCACTACATAGGGCCATTCCGGATCCTCAAGGTCCTCAGTCCCACCGCTCCAACTCCCGGCCTCACTGCGGATCCATCCAGTCTTTCATGTGTCCTGGTTGAAACCGCATCACACCTCACCCCTCTGTACTCCCGGTCTGGCGCCGCCTCCTGCCCATATCATCGACGGGGAGCCAGCTTGTACAGTACGCCGGCTCTTGGATGTCCATCGAATGGGCCGGGGCTTCCAATATTTGGTGGACTGGGAGGGGTATGGACCCGAAGAATGCTCCTGGGTGAAGAGGAGCTTCATCCTGGACCCGGCCCTCCTGGTCGATTTTTACCGACGCCACCCGGACAAGCCTGGTCGGGCGCCAGGAGGCGCCCGTTGAGGGGGGGGTCCTGTTGTGTGGGCCGCCAGAAGAGGAGGTACTGCTGGCCCACCACCAGAGGGCGCCCTGCCTGAAGTGCGGGCTTCAGGCACGAGGGGGCGCTTCCGCCTTACAGGAACAGCCGAGGTGACAGCTGTCACTCATCAACTATGACAGCTGTCACCGATCATCTGCACTTCACCCTGGATAAAAGCAGGATGACACCTCCACCACATTGCCGAGATATCGACTTCTTTGAGAGGTAACTTTCTCTGCCTGTGTTGATTGATTCCAAGAGCTATTGTGTTGCAGCTGTCTACTCAGAGGACCGGCGTGGGTCGCGACTGTTTCGTCCTACTTCCCACCAGATAAGTACTGAGACAGGAGCTGCACGAGTGTGTGTTGAGGTGGAATTCCCACCGTTATTGTTACGGGGTGTATACACACCCACACTTGACTGTCTTTGTTCTCCGCCAGCAGTACCAGATCCGACACGCTGAGACGGTGGCCACCTGGGGACTTTGGGACTTGGCGGCTCCAGTATCCTTCGGGTTCGGTGGCGGTGGAAATCGTGTGGTTCCAGTTCATCTCCAGACGGACGTCTCCTATCGTCGAGCCTGCCCACACGACACGTTCATTCATTGACTTGTATCTATTCTATAATCTGCTGTGTGTGGTTGTGACATTCACAACAGTAAAGTGTTCACATTTAACTTCCTCTATTGTCCATTCATTTACGCCCCCTGTTGTGGGTCCGTGTCACTACACTTTCCCAACACCATCATTAACACCTAAACAGAAAAAAACAAGGTTACAATGGGCTAAGGAAAAGCAGTCGTGGACTGTGGATGACTGGATCAAAGTCATATTCAGTGATGAATCTCGAATCTGCAAGGTGCAAGGTGATGATGCTGGAACTTTTGTTTGGTGCCGTTCCAATGAGATTTATAAAGATGACTGCCTGAAGAGAACATGTAAATTTCCACAGTCATTGATGATATGGGGCTGCATGTCATGTAAAGGCACTGGGGAGATGGCTGTCATTACATCATCAATAAATGCACAAGTTTACATTGATATTTTGGACACTTTTCTTATCCCATCAATTGAAAGGATGTTTGGGGATGATGAAATCATTTTTCAAGATGATAATGCATCTTGCCATAGAGCAAAAACTGTGAAAACATTCCTTGCAAAAAGACACATAGGGTCAATGTCATGGCCTGCAAATACTGTAGTCTGGATCTTAATCCAATTGAAAATCTTTGGTGGAAGTTGAAGAAAATGGTCCATGACAAGGCTCCAACCTGCAAAGCTGATCTGGCAACAGCAATCAGAGAAAGTTGGAGCCAGACTGATGAAGAGTACTGTTTGTCACTCATGAAGTCCATGCCTCAGAGACTGCAAGCTGTTATAAAAGCCAGAGGTGGTGCGACAAAATACTAGTGATGTGTTGGAGCGTTCTTTTGTTTTTCATGATTCCATAATTTTTTCCTCAGAATTGAGTGATTCCATATTTTTTTCCCTCTGCTTGGTCTAAAAAAGTAACCGTTACTGACTGCCACAATTTTTTTTTCCTGATTTCTTATAGTGTTTCTTAAAGCCAGAAAGTTGCCATTTGAAATGACTTTAGTTTTGTGTCATGTCTGTGATCTGCTTTTTTTCTACAAAATTAAACAACTGAATGAACATCCTCCGAGGCCGGTGATTCCATAATTTTTGCCAGGCGTTGTATGTGAGCAGGTAACGTGATAACTAAGGATCCCTTTTTTAAAGTCATCATCATAGATCATCATAGATTTTTGTGTTGGTCACATTATGCTGAGGAGACAGGACTATAAGTGTTGTTTAGTCACCTTAGGAGGTACCGTAAACCTGCTTGGCCCATCGACTAAAAAGAATCATTTAGTACATGTTAAATGTGAAATAAAAGTGTTTTTATCGTCATTCAGCAGTGAGCTGGAAAACTCAAGGACGACTGAAATAAAAGACTGCAGTCGCTTTAAAATGGGCAAAAATAAAATCTATGTAATTGAATAGACCTCATGAGACCTGCTGATGGGCCAGATGTGGGCTCCGGGCCGTACATTGAGACCCTTCGTTGTAGTTGTTTACAGTCCTATATGGTGATGATGTAATGTACTCTGCAGCTGTACATGTTGTGATCAAATACTTCTGAAGTAGCTTCAACTATTCTGGAAGAGTGGTTCTATGTTTGTGTGGTGTTAAAACAAGATGACTTCAGATGAAGCAAAACTATTAAACAAGAAATATACAGACTTGTTTTTGTTTTTTTTTTCATTTTTAGTATTCCATTTATACACTGACTTGTCAGCCTGCAAGAAAAACAGTGATTTAAAGTGACTGACACATTATTTAAAACGGTTCGACGGGCATCACAGCGAGCGCTCGGAGCTGACAGGCTGAATCACTTTTATTCAGCTGCAGCTGATGTGACAAAAACATTTGTTTATAAATTATGAATGTGTTTTATCAATTAACAGTTAAATGTGTCACAATTAAACACCAGCTGGGGGCCTGATGGGATCACACTGGTAACAAAAGTGAACACAATATGGATCATGTGTGTATGTATACACACAGATCATCATTTGGCAGCCAGTTTTGTGCTGTGTGCGCTCAGACGTGGTTGGCTGGTCCCAGTGTGATCATGTCTGAACATACATATCAGCATTTCATGCAAGTAGGGGTGGGGCTCTGGCACGCCACATGTGTAGCCGGGGGGGGGGTACTCTGGCATGCCACGTGTGTTGTAGGATGTACCACTTAGACACTTTTCACAAATAGCTCGAATGTGGTCGCCTGCTGTCTACTATCATATCAGGAGCGCGAATAGCCACGCCTTTTCTAAGTGCCCGGCAAGCGGTGTTATGGCCCGGTCACACAGCACTTAACGAAGGGCAACGAAGCCTAAATGAAACAAGAAATCTGGACTTTGGTTGACTTTCCATGGCATCATTTAACCTTTGTGCATCTTTGTTCCTGCAGCTGGCGCTTTGTCAGAATTTTTAACCTTCTGAAAATTTTGAACAAATGCCACCGAAAACATCAATTCGTCTGTATTTTGTTTTGATGTACTTCTTGACGTTTTTATCGTTTGCTTAGTTTTTGTAACATTATTGTTTAGTTTGACTTCGTTTGACCAGCTGAATGTTTTCATACAATACAGAAGCCGGTTTGTGAGCCCTTTTGTGGAGGAGAGATGCAGCTACTTCCTCGGTGGTGGAGCTGGTGTATGGTGTGGTGCTTCTGCCGTTGCCTGTGATGTGGCGAGTGCTGCCACGGTCATGCGGTGGTGCTGGCCAGCCAGGAAGAATTTGTCGGCCTCTCCTTCAGTGCACAGCAGTCCGTGTGTTGTATGGGCCGCCAGAAGAGGAGGTACTGCTGGCCCACCACCAGAGGGCGCCCTGCCTGAAGTGCGGGCTTCAGGCACGAGAGGGCGCTGCCGCCATGGACACAGCCGGGGGTGACAGCTGTCGCTCATTACCTCTTGACAGCTGTCACCCATCTACTCAACATCATCTCACTCCATAAAGACCGGACGTCATCTCCACCTCGTTGCCGAGATATCATACTTCATTGGAGGTAATATCCTCAGCCGTTTTGTAATTGCAATATTTGTATATTGTGAGTGTTTGCAGGAGTACCAGTTCCTCCGTCGGTGGAAGCTGTGAGAGCGCTGAAGGCACTCTTTTCCCCTGAGGAATCTACAGAACTCTGCAAGTTATTGAGTGAGAGGTGGAGGTGGCATTCCCACCGTTGTTGTTACTGGGTGTACACACACCCACACTTGACTGTCTTTGTTCTTCACCAGCAGTACCAGATCCGACAGTCGGGGACGGTGATCACCTGGGAATTCGGGACTTGGCGGCTCCAGTATTCACCAGGTTCTGGGGCGGCGGAAATCGTGTGGTTCCGGCTCTTCTTAGGACAGACGTCTTCTATCCTCGAGCCTGCCCACACGTCACCTTTGTGTATTGACTGTTATGATATTCTGAGATTGTCTGTATGTTCGTTGTGCACATTCACAACATTAAATTGTTATATTTTGGCTCATCTATTGACCGTTCATTTGCGCCCCCTGTTGTGGGTCCGTGTCACTACACTTTCCCAACACCGTGTTCGTGGTGTTGTTCCAGCGCTACGTGTATCTGAGTACAGAGGAGCTGCACAAAAGTCTCTCTGGAGCTGCAGCATTCTGTCCATGAACTCTTGAGGGCTTGCTGTCCTCCAGCCTGTGCAGAGAGAAGAGCCTACTGGCCCTTTCAGTCTGACAGTTCAAAGGTTTTGGGGAAGTGATCTTTGATTGCTGCATATTTGTGCCTTTGTGCAAACCAGGTGGCAGTTTACAGAAGTGTGACTTTGAGCATCAAGTGTGGAAAAAGTTCCAGCAGCAGGTGTGACATATGAAAACAGAAAACCCAGTGTTTGAGTCTTTTGAAAGTTTGAATCTCTAAATCATGTACAAGGCAGTCCTTTTGTGTACGTGTGCACTACAACACATCCAAACACTGAATGCCTTCATCCAGAGTGAGCTGGAGAGAAGGGGAAGTGCGTGCATGTGTGTCTGATCCATGTACACAGCGCCTTTGCGTCTGTGATCAGAAATGGGAATCGAACCCACGCACGTGCATGTGACTGACTGCTTGATCACACAGCCGCAGTGCCCGGTGATCAGAAACACCAGGGTTTTGAAAAAAAAAACTGCAGAGAGAGAGAGACAGAGAGAAAGAGAGAGAGTGATATTTCTCTCTCTCGCTCCCTTTCTCTCCCCCTCTCTCTCTCGCTTTCTCTCTTTCCTCTCCCCCGCTCTCTCTCTCACTCTCTCTCCCTCTGTCTCACTCTCAGTGCTGAAACAAGAGATGGACAGTTTTAAGTTTGCTTGTGAGTTTAAATGGCGATAGTTTCTACTTTTTTGGGGGGGGGCAGAAGGACTCTGAACTTTGCTGAATCTGATGTTCCCAGCCCTGACAAGGAAGCAGTGTGTCCCACCGCGCATCTTCAAACCTGAGTGCCGTGTGCTTTACTGTTTTGAGAACAGAGCGGATTTCTGCAATGAAAAAAAAAACAAAGGCAGGAGTGCGGCAAAGGTGACACATGACAGAACGCATACATTAAAAGCAAACATATGCAGCTGCAAGCAAATCTATGAATGCAACGACATGCAAAAAGCACTGAGTATGTGTGCATTTCAGATGTACAGACAGCCATTAGAGTTTTGGTATTTGAGAGATTTGAGAAGATTTGGCATGTTTGCAGTGTGTATAATTTTGGTGGAGTATTTAGCATGTGTGGTTAGTGTGGTGGTGTTTTTTTTTTTCTTTTTGGAAAAATGAGGTGTCTTATGAATGTTTAGAGCTTCAGTTATTTATTTATTTATTTTTGTTTAATTGGAGCAAGACATGGCGCGCAGCGTGTCCTCAGAGACTGAACCAGACAGTGAGGATTCTGATGATGAAGGAGATGATCCATCCTTTGTTCTGGAGGAGGAACCAGAGCAGGTGGATCCACCGAGTGGCATGCAATTCCTCCGTCATGCGCCAGTCAGGTTCAGTTGTGTTGTGCGTGAAGGGGCCCTAATTGAATTGTTTAAATTAGTAACAGTTAAATGAATTAAGTTATTTGAATTTAAGTTAATAAGTTAAAGTAACATGTATTATGCATCCAAGTCATCGCTGTCATTGGTGCGTCTACGCCTGTGTGAAGTAGCGATCAGCCCTTGTACGGGATCGACGTTACACTCTGCAAGATGTTGCACTGGCTTTTAATGTTATTCCAGCTCAGCCTTTGCTGACCAATTGAGACTTATATGGTCAGATTAACTCAAGTTTAGCAAAGCATTTAGTTAAGTGGTTTAGTATACTTTATTTGAATTGTCCTCAATGAGGTTAATTAAGTTGAACCAACTTAATTCAAAGGTTTTGGTGTTATTAGGTTGACAAATGATTTAATTTATTTTCATTTCCAAAACATCTTTTTTTGACCTCCATTCTACTCAGAAATATCCATGCAGCCTTTCAAATTTCACAAAACTGCCAAAATTCAGTTTCTGCCAAAATCCAAGCTTTATAATGTTGGTTTATTTTTTGTAACATGTTGCAAAATGACAGCTCTTTGTAATGAAGAGAACCTTAATTCCTTAATGAATATTTTAACGTTTTAACGCTGTCTGCTGGAGGAAGCATGCGTGCACATGCATCAGGTTTTGAAATCAAATCAAATCAATTTTATTTATATAGCGCCAAATCACAACAGTTGCCCCAAGGCGCTTTATATTGCAAAGCAAAAGCCATACAATAATTATGGCTGAAAATTGTCATTGACCGCACATGAATGCACATATACGGGTCATGTGCGCTAACACCCGTAAGATGTTTGTAAATCACTTCAGAGGTGTTATCTGGTTTCAAAAACAGCATTTTTAGATTTAGAAGTGTTTATTTCTTGGTAACTTTTAAACTATATATGAGAAACATTTTAGATTTATACAGAAACAAGCTATACTGGAGCATTTTCTGTCATCTTGGTTTATTTTGTTCGAGCGAGCAGCCAACTGATATAGCTGTGCCTTTCTCTATTCTGATTGGCTGTCACCATTTGCTTCCCTGCATCCCTCGGGCAAGTTGGGGGAAGCCCCTATGTAATCTATCACGTCGCAGTGACTGGTACCATAGACTGCATGGGTCACTGTTCTAAGTAGTTCAAGGCCCTCTGTTCATTTGAAATTTTTCCTTTCAGGGGAAATAATTATTAATTTTCCAGACACTGCAAGTTTTTATCATGTTGGCAATGTCATTTTATGAATCCCTTATTTAAAGGCTAATAAATAAAATTATAGTGGTGCCAAAGACAATACTTTTTATGACTTAAATCTTAAAAAAAACTCAGCTTTAAAAGGTACCCTTAAGTCAGAATAAATGACATGTTGCAGTTCCAGTTTTCCAATCAAACTGATCATACTTTAAAATCATCGTCAGCTTATGTCCAACTGATTTAAACTATGAACAGTACCAACTAAAACACAAAGACACATGTACACGCGCACGCACACACACACACACACACACACACACACACACACACAAAAACAATATTAAACCCCATGAAGCATTTTTTTTTTAGTAATTGCTGATACTGTAACTGCTCAGTCCTCCTTTTGCCGTCTCAAATAAAAAACTTTCAGGATGTCATGAGAACATCGTTGTTGCAGCTATAAATTAGAGCAGGATCATATTTAAAACCAAAAATTCACACCAATTTGTCCATCAGAGTCGTGCATATACAGATACTTTTGTGTGAAAGTGGATCAAATGTTAATCTTCTTTTTTAGTTCAACTTCATCTACAGTGCATCCAGAAAGTATTCACGGTGCTTTATTATGTTACAGCCTTATTCCTTATTTTGCCTCAAAATTCTACACACAATACCCCATAATGACAATGTTTTTATATATATATATTCACAGCTTTTTCCATGAATTGAGCTCAGGTGCATCCTTCCACTGATCATCCTGGAGATGTTTCTACAGCTTAACTGGAGTCCACCTGGGGTAAATTTAGCTGATTGGACATGAATTGGAAAGACACACACCTGTCTACATATAAGGTCCCATAGTTGACAGTGCATGTCAGAGCACAAACCAAGCATGAAGTCAAAGGAACTGTCTGTAGACCTCCAAGACAGGATTGTTGCTTTGAAGGTCCCAAACAATGGCCTCTATCATCTGTAAATGGAAGAAGTTCAGATCCACCAGGACTCTTTATAGAGCTGGCTATCCATCTAAACTGAGCGATCGTGGGTGAAGGGCCTTAGTCAAATGAGGTGACCAAGAACCCAATGGTCACTCTGTCAGAGCTCCAGCATTCCTCTTGGAGAGAGGAGAACCTTCCAGAAGGACAACCATCTCTGCAGCAATCCACCAATCAGGCCTGTCTGGTAGAGTGGCCAGACAAAAGCCTCCTCTCCCTCTCTGAACTTCAGCAAAACTAAGGAGATGATAGTGGACTTCAGGAGACAGCGCGGAGGTCAGGCCTCCCCCATCCACATCAACAACTGGTGGAGCTGGTCAGCAGCTTCAGCTCCACAGTCGTCCACATCACCGAGGACTTATCCTGGACCTTACATGCAGACACTGTGGTTAAGAAAGCCCGGCAGAGACTCTACTTAGAAGAGAAGGCTGAAGAAGTTTGGCACGAACACCACCATCCTCACAAACCTCTACAGGTGCATCATCGAGAGTGTGCTGACGAGCTGCCTCACAGTGTGGTACGGGAGTTGCACCAGCCAGAGTCAGAAAGCTCTGCAGAGGGTGGTGTGCACGGCTGAGGACCTCACTGGCAGCAGTCTTCCCACCATCCAGGACATTTACCACAGTCGGTGCCAGCGTAAGGCACACAGCATCATTAAGGATCACACTCACCCCGCAAAAGGACTACAACCCCTGGCAAAAATTATGGAATCACCGGCCTCGGAGGATGTTCATTCAGTTGTTTAATTTTGTAGAAAAAAAGCAGATCACACACATGACACAAAACTAAAGTCATTTCAAATGGCAACTTTCTGGCTTTAAGAAACACTATAAGAAATCAAGAAAAAAAGATTGTGGCAGTCAGTAACGGTTACTTTTTTAGACCAAGCAGAGGAAAAAAATATGGAATCACTCAATTCTGAGGAAAAAATTATGGAATCACCCTGTAAATTTTCATTCCCAAAACTAACACCTGCATCATATCAGATCTCCTCATTAGTCTGCATCTAAAAAGGAGTGATCACACCTTGGAGAGCTGTTGCACCAAGTGGACTGACATGAATCATGGCTCCAACACGAGAGATGTCAGTTGAAACAAAGGAGAGGATTATCAAACTCTTAAAAGAGAGTAAATCATCATGCAATGTTGCAAAAGATGTTGGTTGTTCACAGTCAGCTGTGTCTAAACTCAGGACCAAATACAAAAAACATGGGAAGGTTGTTAAAGGCAAACATACTGGTAGACCAAGGAAGACATCAAAGCGTCAAGACAGAAAACTTAAAGCAATATGTCTCAAAAATCCAAAAATGCACAACAAAACAAATGAGGAACGAATGAGAGGAAACTGGAGTCAACGTCTATGACTGAACTGTAAGAAACCGCCTAAAGGAAATGGGATTTACATACAGAAAAGCTAAACGAAAGCCATCATTAACACCTAAACAGAATAAACAATGTTACAATGGGCTAAGGAAAAGCAATCGTGGACTGTGGATGACTGGATGAAAGTGATATTCAGTGATGAATCTCAAATCTGCATTGGGCAAGGTGATGATGCTGGAACTTTTGTTTGGTGCCGTTCCAATGAGATTTATAAAGATAACTGCCTGAAGAGAACATCTAAATTTCCACAGTCATTGATGATATGGGGCTGCATGTCAGGTAAAGGCACTGGGGAGATGGCTGTCATTACATCATCAATAAATGCACAAGTTTACGTTGATATTTTGGACAATTGAAAGGATGTTTGGGGATGATGAAATCATTTTTCAAGATGATAATGCATCTTGCCATAGAGCAAAAACTGTGAAAACGTTCCTTGCAAAAAGACACATAGGATCAATGTCATGGCATAGGGTCAATGTCAACGAGCAGATCTGATAATTTGGGGGATGGAAATTTACAGGGTGATTCCATAATTTTTTCCTCAGAATTGAGTGATTCCATATTTTTTTCCTCTGCTTGGTCTAAAAAAGTAACCGTTACTGACTGTCACAATCTTTTTTCTTGATTTCTTATAGTGTTTCTTAAAGCCAGAAAGTTGCCATTTGAAATGACTTTAGTTTTGTGTCATGTCTGTGATCTGCTTTTTTTCCCCACAAAATTAAACAACTGAATGAACATAAGGTAAGGTTAGTCCTTACTGGCGTAAAGTGCCTTGATTCGACTTTCTTATGATCTGGTACTATATAAATATAATTATAAGTGAATAGTATATTGATGTGTATGTCTGTGTGTCGACATGTAGTATCAATCAATCAATCAACTTTTTTCTTGTATAGCGCCAAATCACAACAAACAGTTGCCCCAAGGCGCTCCACATTGCAAGGCAAGGCCATACAATAATTATGAAACACAGTCTACGTCTAAAGCAACATAACCAAGGGATGGTCCAGGGTCACCCGATCCAGCCCTAACTATAAGCCTTAGCGAAAAGGAAAGTTTTAAGCCTAATCTTAAAAGTAGAGAGGGTATCTGTCTCCCTGATCTGAATTGGGAGCTGGTTCCACAGGAGAGGAGCCTGAAAGCTGAAGGCTCTGCCTCCCATTCTACTCTTACAAACCCTAGGAACTACAAGTAAGCCCGCAGTCTGAGAGCGAAGCGCTCTAATGGGGTGATATGGTACTATGAGGTCCCTAAGATAAGATGGGACCTGATTATTCAAAACCTTATAAGTAAGAAGAAGAATTTTAAATTCTATTCTAGCATTAACAGGAAGCCAATGAAGGGAGGCCAACACGGGTGAGATATGCTCTCTCCTGCTAGTCCCCGTCAGTACTCTAGCTGCAGCATTCTGAACCAACTGAAGGCTTTTTAGGGAACTTTTAGGACAACCTGATAATAATGAATTACAATAGTCCAGCCTAGAGGAAACAAATGCATGAATTAGTTTTTCAGCATCACTCTGAGACAAGACCTTTCTGATTTTAGAGATATTGCGTAAATGCAAAAAGGCAGTCCTACATATTTGTTTAATATGCGCTTTGAATGACATATCCTGATCAAAATAACTCCAAGATTTCTCACAGTATTACTAGAGATCAGGGAAATGCCATCCACAGTAACGATCTGGTTAGACACCATGCTTCTAAGATTTGTGGGGCCAAGTACAATAACTTCAGTTTTATCTGAGTTTAAAAGCAGGAAATTAGAGGTCATCCATGTCTTTATGTCTGTAAGACAATCCTGCAGTTTAGCTAATTGGTGCGTATCCTCTGGCTTCATGGATAGATAAAGCTGGGTATCATCTGCGTAACAATGAAAATTTAAGCAATACCGTCTAATAATACTGCCCAAGGGAAGCATGTATAAAGTGAATAAAATTGGTCCTAGCACAGAACCTTGTGGAACTCCATAATTAACTTTAGTCTGTGAAGAAGATTCCCCATTTACATGAACAAACTGTAATCTATTAGACAAATATGATTCAAACCACCGCAGCGCAATGCCTTTAATACCTATGACATGCTCTAATCTCTGTAATAAAATTTTATGGTCAACAGTATCAAAAGCAGCACTGAGGTCCAACAGAACAAGCACAGAGATAAGTCCACTGTCCGAAGCCATAAGAAGATCATTTGTAACCTTCACTAATGCTGTTTCTGTACTATGATGAATTCTAAAACCTGACTGAAACTCTTCAAATAGACCATTCCTCTGCAGGTGATCAGTTAGCTGTTTTACAACTACCCTCTCAAGAATCTTTGAGAGAAAAGGAAGGTGGAGATTGGCCTATAATTAGCTAAGATAGCTGGGTCAAGTGATGGCTTTTTAAGTAATGGTTTAATTACTGCCACCTTAAAGGCCTGTGGTACATAACCAACTAACAAAGATAGATTGATCATATTTAAGATTGAAGCATTAAATAATGGTAGGACTTCCTTGAGCAGCCTGGCAGGAATGGGGTCTAATAAGCATGTTGATGGTTTGGATGAAGTAACTAATAAAAATAACTCAGACAGAACAATCGGAGAGAAAGAGTCTAACCAAATACCGGCATCACTGAAAGCAGCCAAAGATAACAATACATCTTTGGGATGGTTATGAGTAATTTTTTCTCTAATAGTCAAAATTTTGTTAGCAAAGAAAGTCATGAAGTCATTACTAGTTAAAGTTAATGGAATACTCAGCTCAATAGAGCTCTGACTCTTTGTCAGCCTGGCTACAGTGCTGAAAAGAAACCTGGGGTTGTTCTTATTTTCTTCAATTAGTGATGAGTAGAAAGATGTCCTAGCTTCACGAAGGGCTTTCTTATAGAGCAACAAACTCTTTTTCCAGGCTAAGTGAAGATCTTCTAAATTAGTGAGACACCATTTCCTCTCCAACTTACGGGTTATCTGCTTTAAGCTACGAGTTTGTGAGTTATACCACGGAGTCAGACACTTCTGATTTAAAGCTCTCTTTTTCAGAGGAGCTACAGCATCCAAAGTTGTCTTCAATGAGGATGTAAAACTATTGACAAGATACTCTAACTCCCTTACAGAGTTTAGGTAGCTACTCTGCTCTGTGTTGGTATATGACATTAGAGAACATAAAGAAGGAATCATATCCTTAAACCTAGTTACAGCGCTTTCTGAAAGACTTCTAGTGTAATGAAACTTATTCCCCACTGCAGGGTAGTCCATCAGGGTAAATGTAAATGTTATTAAAAAATGATCAGACAAAAGGGAGTTTTCAGGGAATACTGTTAAGTCTTCTATTTCCATACCATAAGTCAGAACAAGATCTAAAATATGATTAAAGTGGTGGGTGGACTCATTTACTTTTTGAGCAAAGCCGATAGAGTCTAATAATAGATTAAATGCAGTGTTGAGGCTGTCATTCTCAGCATCTGTGTGGATGTTAAAATCGCCCACTATAATTATCTTATCTGAGCTAAGCACTAAGTCAGACAAAAGGTCTGAAAATTCACAGAGAAACTCACAGTAACGACCAGGTGGACGATAGATAATAACAAATAAAACTGTTTTTTGGGACTTCCAATTTGGATGGACAAGACTAAGAGACAAGCTTTCAAATGAATTAAAGCTCTGTCTAGGTTTTTGATTAATTAATAAGCTGGAATGGAAGATTGCTGCTAATCCTCCGCCCCGGCCCGTGCTACGAGCATTCTGACAGTTAGTGTGACTCGGGGGTGTTGACTCATTTAAACTAACATATTCATCCTGCTGTAACCAAGTTTCTGTTAGGCAGAATAAATCAATACGTTGATCAATTATTATATCATTTACCAACAGGGACTTAGAAGAAAGAGATCTAATGTTTAATAGACCACATTTAACTGTTTTAGTCTGTGGTGCAATTGAAGGTGCTATATTATTTTTTCTTTTTGAATTTTTATGCTTAAATAGATTTTTGCTAGTTATTGGTGGTCTGGGAGCAGGCACCGTCTCTACGGGGATGGGGTAATAGGGGGATGGCAGGGGGAGAGAAGCTGCAGAGGGGTGTGTAAGACTACAACTCTGCTTCCTGGTCCCAACGCTAGACAGTCACAGTTTGGAGGATCCCAAAAAATTGGCCAGATTTCTAGAAATGAGAGCTGCTCCCTCTAAAGTGGGATGGATGCCGTCTCTCCTAACAAGACCAGGTTTTCCCCAGAAGCTTTGCCAATTATCAATGAAGCCCACCTCATTTTTTGGACACCACTCAGACAGCCAGCAATTCAAGGAGAACATGCGGCTAAACATGTCACTCCCGGTCTGATTGGGGAGGGGCCCAGAGAAAACTACAGAGTCCGAGTAGTAGTGAATTTATATTTATGTAAATATGACTGATTAGAATTGTTGGACTTGTACTAGCAGGGGTGGGCGCTAATAAGCTTTGCTTCAGCCCACACCCTTTCGGACTCACTAGTTTTGTCTGTGTTTGTTTGTGGAATTGTTCATTTTTTTCTATTTGAATATTTTGTGTGCCGAATTAAAAAACTTTGTCACTTAAAAAAAAAAACATCCTCCGAGGCCGGTGATTCCATAATTTTTGCCAGGGGTTGTATTCAAACTGTTACTCTCTGGCAGGAGGTATGGGAGTTTGCCAGCCCGTACCAAAAGACTCAGGAACAGTTACTATCCACAGGCTGTCAGACTACTGAACTCTAAATAACACAGAACTATGATAATAACACTGCACTAAGCCACTTCTTTAACACTATATGTCTATTGCTGTTATCAATGTGACTGTATCTTGTATGTCACCACCTTACCTTTGATAACTCATCTCAGTTTTTACTATTTATTATTACCTGTGCAATAACTTACTACACAACTGTGCAATATGTCATGTGCATGTGTATATATATATATATATATATATATATATATATATATATATATTCGGTATTTATATTGCATGCTATTAGTACATCCTGCGAGTTTGAACAGTCCTTCTCATCCTAAGGATTTCATTGCACTGTTGACTCTGTGTTAACCTGCATATGATCAATAAACTATCTTGTATCTTGTATCTTGTAAGATATGAAAGGAGTGGCTTCAGGACAACTGAATGTCCTTGAGTGGCCCAGCCAGAGCCCAGAAATGAATCCGATTGAACATTTCTGGAGAGATCTGAAAATGGCTGAGCACCAATGCTCCCCATCTAATTTGATGGAGCTTGAGAGGTGCTGCAAAGAGGAATGGACAAAACTGCCCAAAGATAGGTGCACCAAGCTTGTAGCATCATATTCAAGAAGCCTTGAGGCTGTACTTGCTGCCAAAGTATTGAGCAAAAGGTGTGAAGACTTATGTACATGTGATTTCTTAGGGTTTTTTTGAATTCTGAATAAGTTTGCAAAAATTTAAGAAAAAAATTGATTTATGTTGTTATTATGGGGTGTTGTGAGTAGAAGTTTGAGGGAAAAATTAATTTACGTCACTTTGGAATCAGGCTGTAACATTACAAAATATAGAAAAAAAGTGAAGCGCTGTGAACACTGTCCAGATGCAGTGCACATTGTGTTTGATAGACTGTATTTATGGGAACAAGAGTTTGGAGCAGTCTGGCTGTTGCTGGGACATTGATACCATTTATAGGGTCTTCTGTGAGCTGGCAGTCAATGATCCAGTAGTCGTTTCTGGATGAAGTAGCTGTTGTTCATTTCAAAGCACTCACTTAGTGGCATTGATTTCAGTTTAAAGGACAAAAGAGTCATTTCCAGATCGAAAAAGCTCGTTCCAGTGACAGCTCTTAAAATAAATGCATTGAGTAAGATTTACAGCCTCAGTTATTCCCACATCTCAGACTATAATTCTGTAGAGAGGGAACAGTAGTGTACTCATCGTGCAAACATTTTCCTAAAAATACCAATATTTCAAATGTTTTTTCCCATGCCATTCAGCTGAGGAATCAGACGAATCTGATCTGATCTAATCTGCCTTTTAGTGAGAATTTGAAATTAACTTTGTGCAAAATTGATGTGGAGTCAAGCAGAAGAATCTCACGTTGGTTTTACAAAAAGAAATACAAACACTTTGGCCCAAACACATTTGAGCATTGGCTTTTGTTTCACATATTAGACTTGAAAGCAGTAATTCACTTTATTCCATGCCAACTCACAACAATGTCTCAAGGGGCCTCACACAAAAAACAATTCAAAAACAAATTAAAATGAATTAAAAGATTAAAAAGCACAATTGAAAAGACACATTTAAAGCCTGACTGCCTCACTGACACAGAGAGACTGTTCCACAGAGCAGGGGCCCGGTAAGAGAAAGAGCTTTGACCCACTGATTTTCTTAGGAACACAAAGCATTCCTGCATCCTGCAAATGCAGAGCGCGGGTTGGTACATAGGGTTTCACCAAATCGGCCAGGTAGCAAGGCGCCAGTCCGTGAACAATTTTATAGGTTAATAGTAAAACTTTAAAGTCTGCTCTCACAGAGACAGGAAGCCAGTGAAGAGATGCCAGAATGGGGGAAATGTGGTCAAACGTTCTGCTTCATGTCAAAAGACTGGCAGCAGAATTCTGAACCCGCTGGAGACCCCTAATGCTGGACTGCGGTACCCCTGAAAATAGGACATAACAATAATTCAATCAAGAAGAAACAAAAGCATGAATCAGGGTCTCAGCATCAGCCATAGATAAGATGGGGTAAATCTTCGCTATATTTCACAGATGGAAGAAAGTGGTCCTCATAATGTCTTTAAAGTGGAGATCAAAGGACAATGTAGCATCAAAAATTACCCCGAGGTTCCTCACTTTGTCAGTATGATTTGCTGGTCAAATTGATGCCGATGCCTCACTGGACCAAGAATTGTCATTTCAGTCTTATCAGAGCTTAAAAGTAGGAAGTTACTAGATTTTGCAATGATGCAAGGCAGTTTTCTAAAGATTTTAAGTGAATGAGATTACCAGTAGTTATCGGCGTGTACAATTGAGTATCATCAGCATAGCAATGAAAGGCAATCCCAAAACGCTGCAGTTTATTCCCAAGGGGTGCTACATAAAGGGAAAAAATTAGGGGGCCAAGACAGATCCCTGTGGAACCCCAAACTTTGTGTCACTAAGATTAGAAGTAGTGTTGTACAAAACACAGTGAGAATGACTGGACAGGTATGACATCAACCATGTAAGGGCACTTCCAGTAATCCCAAAATAATTCTCGAGCCTACCGAGTAAAATATGATGATCCATGGTATCAAGATCTAACAGCACCAAAACCGTAGTGGTGACCGAGTCCATTGCTCACAGAAAGTTATTCACTACTTCAGTGAGCACTGTCTCTGTGGAATGATATTTTCTAAAAGCAGACTGCAGTGGCTCAAAGAGACCACTCAGTAAGGTGGTCCACGACCTGCCGCGAAACCACTTTTCCAGAATTTTAGAGCAAAGTGATGACTTTGATATTGGCCTATAATTTTTCAATACACTAGGGTCAAGATTAGATTTCTTAAGTAATGGTTTAATCACTGCAGATTTGAAGCATTTAGGAACAGATCCAGAAGTTAATGAGAGATTAATCATTTCCAGCACAGTCGGCCCAAGAGTGGGCCACAGGTCCTTAAACAGTTTTGTTGGTATAGGATCAAATAAACAGGTTGTGCTTTTTGTAGACGTCACAAGCTTCATCAGCACGCCGAGTGAGATACTATCAAATTCTGTAAATCTAGGTTTTCCTCAGTGGTAGCACCCACCTCCATAGCAGGATGTAGTGGCTGGGTTAAGGCATGCTAAAATATGCTCAACCTAATGTCTTCTATTTTCTTCTCGAAATAATCCAGGAAGTCCTGTGCTGAGAGAGCACTAACAGGAGAGCGACTAGCAGGTGGCTGTCCATTAATGAGAAATGCTACCGTGTCAAACAAAAACTTTGAGTTATGCTTGTTTTTATTGATCAAATCAGAATAACAGGCTCACTTTGTAGGCAGTAGTGCATGCTTATAATCTAAGATAGCATCACACCACGCAAAGTGAAACACCTCTAATTTGGAGCTATGCCATTTGCGTTCCAGACCTCTCGCCTTCTGCCTGAGGTCATGCAAATAACCATTAATGAAAGGCAACTGTGCCTTGGGAAGGCGTGGCCTCAATAGATTTTCTGGTTTACTGCAGTCCAGTATTAGGTGTCTTCAACTGGTTCAAAATGCTGCTGCCAGACTTTTGATACAAAGCAGAAAGTTTGACCGCATTACGCCCATTTTGGCATCCCTTCAGTGGCTTCCAGCCACTGCAAGATGGGATTTTAAGGTACAGTTATTAGTTTATAAAGTGTTATGAACTTGTACCTCCCTAACCAGCTTGGGCCCTGCATTCGCAGGGTGCAGGACTTTTATGTGTTCCCAGGGTGAATAAAAAGTCTGCCAGTCACAGAGCTTTCTCCTACTGTGCCCCAGCTCTGTGGAACGATCTCCCGGCATACATACGACACTCGGATACTGTGGAGACTTTTAAATCATGTTTAAAGACTTATTTGCTTTCCTTGTTTTATCATTAGTTTTATTGTGTTATGTGTTTTTATTCTTGTGTTCTTTTATGGTTTTGTCTTTTTTGTGTTTTTAAGTTTTTATTTCAGTTTTCTCTGTTTTTATTATGTTGTGTGAAGCGCCTTGAAGCAAACTCATCGCAGATTGGCGCTATATAAATGAATAAATTTGAATTTAAATTTGAATAGAGGAGACACAATCTTATCAAATGTAGTTTTGAGCATTGAATTTAAGCTATCTGCAAGACTGTCTACTGATTGAGCATTATCCAGACTTGAAGCTAAAATTCCATGCAGTCAAGCTTTGAGTTCAGTCATGGTTGAGGGTTTAATGCTTCACAGCAGTAATAAACTAGGATGTTGCTCCACTAAACGAAGCAGTGTAAATGTAAAACGAATAAATGATTGGTCAGAGACCACCGATGCAGAGGCAAGATGTTGGTATTCCTGACAGCAAAGCCACGTGCGAGAACCAAATCCAGGGTATTTCCATGAATGTGTTTCAAATCCTGAATGCATTGCTGGAATCCTAATGCATCCACAATTTCCATAAATGACTGGCAGAGGGGATCAGAAGGCTTATTTATATGAATGTTAAAGTCACCAATAATCAAAATGTTATCCACACTAGTTGACAAACTAGAGATGAACGTACCAATTTCATCTAAAAATTCAGAGGATGGGCTCGGAGGCCTATAAACAGTGACAAAATAACACAAGTGATTTCCATACTTGACAATACATTGCATCATGGGCAGAGCAAAGAATCAGGTGCTCAAATGAATTATATTTCTGACCCCTAAGCTAAAAAGGTAAGCTTAGATTTATAAATAAAAGCAACAACCCCAAATGTGACTAACATGGAAAGTGGGGTGAATATACATGGAACTGGATTGATGAGTTTAGACACGGGGAAGGGGCCAACGAACCTGGGAGCCAATTTGCGAGGTAAGTGTTGAATAGATAACCAAACCTTTTGACCAGCCGTATAGGCTGGAGCGACTGACCACTTACAGTCAGCTGCCGCCTTATAAAGTCCGGAAGAATGGCTGAGGGCTCGCCGAGCCCGCTCCCAGGTTCATTGGCACCAAATGACGAAACTGAGGGCTGACGGAACTGGGGATCGCAGAACTGTGGGAGTAAACAAGGAAGATTGATGTCCGAAAACGACATGGAATGGTGAAAACCCAGAAGATGCTGGTGGTAAACTGTTGTGTGCTAACTCTATCCATGACAACTGTGAAGACCAAGTGGGCAGGTGCTATGAACATAACACTCTAAGACCTTTCTCTAACTCTTGATTAAAATGGTCAGTCTGACTGTTAGCTTGGGGATGGTACCCCGATGTGAGACTGGAGGTGGCCCTAATGAGACGGTAGAATTCCCTCCAAAATCCTGAAACGAACTGTGGACCCCGGTCAGAGGCAATGTCCTGTGGAAAACCTTGGAGACGAAAATGTGTGAGCATAATTTCAGCTAACTCTTTGGCAGTAGGCAATTTAGGCAAGGGCACAAAGTGACACATCTTGCAAAGTCGATCTACAACAGTCAGAATTACCATGTGTCCCTTAGATGATGGAAGTCCAGTGACAAAATCCAAGAAAATATGAGTCCAGGGTTTTCTAGGGACAGACAGAGGCAACAACAAACAGGCAGGAGGACGAGTTGAGGATTTGTGCATGGCACAAACCTGACAGGCATTCACAAACTCTGTAACATCGCTGACCATACGTGAAATGGACTGCATTTATATAGTGCTTTTCCACCTGAATCAGATGCTCAAAGCACTTTACAATTATGCCTCACATTCAGGGTGCTGCCATGCAAGGCGCTCACTACACACCGGGAGCAATAGGGGATTAAAGGCCTTGCCCAAGGGCCCTTAGTGATTTTCCAGTCAGGCGGGGATTTGAACCCATGATCTTCTGGACTCAAGCCCAACACCTTAACCACTAGTCCATCACCTCCCCCATGTATGGTGACCCCATACGTGGCCACCAAAACTGTTGTTGGAGAACAAACAAAGTCTTCCTAATACCCGGATGGCAGGAGAACCGACTACTATGGCCCCACTCGATAATATCCCCCCTAAGGGGGGCTGCAGGGCATTTCAGCCAGAACGTTGGACAGTCAGCCGGAAAAGTTTCCATCTCAAGCGCGGCCCTAATGCAAGATTCTATCTCCCAAGTAATGACTGAAACAAAGCATGAGGAAGGCAAAATATTACTCAGATCTGCTGGAGCATTAGGACCATCATACTCCCTGGACAACACGTCTGGCTTGTCATTTTTCGACCCGGGCTGGTAAGTGATGACAAAATCAAATCAACTGAAAATATAGCCCAACGAGCCTGATGGGTGTTCAAACGTTTTGCTGTACATAAATAAGCCAAAGAACAGCATCTGTGTCCTCTTGAGCCAGTGTCGCCACTCCCCCAAGGCCACTTTGACTGCTAGCAGTTCCCGGTCACCGATGCTGTAATTGCGTTCCACAGCAGACAACTTGCGTGACAGAAAGTCACACGGATGTAACCGTCTGTCTGCGGGACACATCTGGGACAGGATCGCTTCCAAACCAATATCCAAAGCATCGACTGCAACCACAAACTGCTGTGTGGGATCAGGAAGGAGTAGCACAGGGGCTGCTGTAAAATGTTGCTTTAGGACCCTCAGGGCCTTGTCACATTCCGGAGTCCACTTGAACGCCTGTAGCGATGAGGTCATGTTATAAAGTGGAGCAGCAATGGAACTGGAATTTCGGATAAACTTACGATAGAAATTAGCAAATCCCAGAAATCTCTGAACTTCTTTATGGCTAACAGGCACCACCCACTCATGTAGTGCTGCCACCTTATTGGGGATCCATCTGAATCCTCCCCTCTGCAATGACGAACCCCAGAAAAGACACGGACGATCTATGAAATTCACATTTCTCAGCCTTGACATACAACTCATTCAGAAGGAGGGTTTGTAACATGGCCTGAACATGCTTGGTGTGAATCTCAAGGTCTGCAGAGAAAATCAGAATATCGTCTAAATACACAAAAACGAACTCATTCAGGTATTCCTGCAATACATCATTAACTAGGTTCTGGAAGACAGCTGGCACGTTAGTAAACCCGAATGGCACAACCTGGTCTCACGGCAAGTCGTGATTCAGCAGCATGAAATATACATTAATCTATTGGTTCGTGATATCGTGCCTCATTTTCATCACGGCAGCATGAATTCATTCTAATTCATCCCATGATGGCTGCATGAAATTAAAAGTGAAGCGAGGGGGTCGGGTGGTTATGGTTAGGGTTGGGGGAAGGAGTAGGATTAGGTTATGGTTAAAGACAGGATTGGGGGTAGGAGTAGGGTTAGTAATAGTGAGTTAAAAAAACCTGTCACAAAAATTTGACTCATTTCGTGACGGGCGCACAAACAAAACATGATACTGGGCTGAATGGCATCACCAGATATTCATAGTGCCCTGTGGGGGTGTTAAACACCGTCTTCCATTCATCACCCTGGATAATCCTGACCAAATGGTAGGCGTTTCAGAGATCCAGTTTAGTAAATACTTTGGCGCCCTCTAGCGATCAAAAGCAGAAGACATCAGTGGCAAGGGATAGCGATTCTTTACCATAACATCATTCAAACCTCGGTAATCAATGCAGGGACGAAGCGTTTTATTCTTTATCTCAACAAAGAAAAACCCCGCCCCAGCTGGCGACCACGAGGGCCGAATTAAACCAGCGTCAAGTGACTCCTGAATGTATTCCTGCATGGTGGTGCATTCAGGGAGGGGCAGAGAATACAATTTTCCCCGAGGCGGACTGGCACCCAGCAACAAATCAGTGGCACAATCATACGCTCAATGAGGCTGGAACATCTTAGCTTTAGCTTTGCTAAACACAGTAGCTAAATCATGATAACAAGGTGGAACCCTGGCAAGATCAGAATGAACAGAAGAAGACAGTGGTTTGGAGTTGATTAAACATTTACCGGAGCAAGAGGAACCTCACTCACTAATCATACCGTTGGCCCAGTTGAAATTGGGGTTGTGCTGTTGTAGCCAGGGGTGCCCCAGAATTACAGAGTGGGGTTAGGTATCGAGAACTGGTTCTTTTTGGGTATCCTTAAGAAAACATTAGATCCACTGATAGTCTGTTTGCTTAACGATTCCCTTATCAGTCCTTCAGTGGCCACTGCTTTTGAGGGTGTTTGTCGGGAAAATGATCATTTCTCTACGTTGATTACAGACCCTGTAGCACTATTCCACTTTGAAGCGTGAACCAATGAAGCAATGCTTCGATCCGCTAGCTCATTGGTTATTTGATTTGTTGCTCTTCAGAAGCGGCAAGTCCACTTCCTAACAGCTCTCAAAGCCATTAAAATATGTCAATCGTGAGTCACTTTTGTGTGGATTAATGTCACTAACTGGGACGCTTGTCTTGTTGCGGTCAAGAAATGAGAATCGTCCTCCGTTCCATTGGCACAGCTCCAAACGCTGTGCGGCTTTCTGCTGAGACAGCGTCCAGTCCGAACTCTTCGAAACAAATTGCCACTTTAAATAAAATGACACCTCTTTCCAAACGCTGTAATACAGATAATAAACTACAATCAACTAAAATGTTTTTTTTCCTCCCAAAATGAGATGTCCTGCATTCTTTATGAATTACATCCTGACGTGCTGCACAGCCAGCTGCAAAGAGCTCTCAGGTCAGATGTATGGAAAGACATTAATGCCAGTAATGTCTGAAAGGAAATGCTTTTGACAAAAACTACAGATTTTGTTTATTTCTATTTATGTCTAGAAATCAAAGTTTATTTATATCCAGAGTTTAAGTGACCAATTTCATATTTATTTACTTTAAGACTCAATAAAATGTTGTTGACATAGAAAACCTGTAAAGCCTACTTTTAGTACACAGAAAATTCGCAAGCGGTATCGATAAGGGAATTGATAAGGAATCGGATCGATAAGTGGAATCAATAATGGTATTGATATCAATAAAATCTTATCAATACCCATCCCTATTACAGAGTGAGTCATTTTGTCAAAGACAAAGAAACTGACTGATTCTACGTGGTTCTCGTGGACTGACTGAGTTCTTTGAGTAACTTGCCCGAGTTCGTGGCCAACCAGCGCCCTGATCACCAGAGGTCATGAGATGTGAAACAATCTAAGGTGCAGGGACCTGGCAAGAGAAGATAACATTAAATTAGCGTCAGTACCAGAATCAATCAATCAATCAATTTTATTTATATAGCGCCAAATCACAACAAACAGTTGCCCCAAGGCGCTTTATATTGTAAGGCAAGGCCACACAACAACCACGTAAAAACCCCAACGGTCAAAACGACCCCCTGTGAGCAAGCACTTGGCGACAGTGGGAAGGAAAAACTCCCTTTTAACAGGAAGAAACCTCCAGCAGAACCAGGCTCAGGGAGGGGCAGACTTCTGCTGGGACTGGTTGGGGCTGAGGGAGAGAACCAGGAAAAAGACATGCTGTGGAGGGGAGCAGAGATCAATCACTAATGATTAAATGCAGAGTGGTGCATACAGAGCAAAAAGAGAAAGAAACACTCAGTGCATCATGGGAACACCCCCCCCCCCAGCAGTCTAAGTCTATAGCAGCATAACTAAGGGATGGTTCAGGGTCACCTGATCCAGCCCTAACTATAAGCTTTAGCAAAAAGGAAAGTTTTAAGCCTAATCTTAAAAGTAGAGAGGGTGTCTGTCTCCCTGATCCGAATTGGGAGCTGGTTCCACAGGAGAGGAGCCTGAAAGCTGAAGGCTCTGCCTCCCATTCTACTCTTACAAACCCTAGGAACTACAAGTAAGCCTGCAGTCTGAGAGCGAAGCGCTCTATTGGGGTGATATGGTACTATGAGGTCCCTAAGATAAGATGGGACCTGATTATTCAAAACCTTATAAGTAAGAAGAAGAATTTTAAATTCTATTCTAGAATTAACAGGAAGCCAATGAAGAGAGGCCAATATGGGTGAGATATGCTCTCTCCTTCTAGTCCCCGTTAGTACTCTAGCTGCAGCATTTTGAATTTTGAATTTTGTGCATGCATCCACAAATGCATGCACAAACTTAGTGTCTTGATCAGATTCCAGTTTAGCGGTAATTACATTCTGAGAACCCGAGGAAGAAATTGAACTGTGACTCACCCGCACAGAGGCTTGAGATTTAACAGAGGCACCCATGACCGGACAACAAGAAATCAAATGACCTGATTGTCCATAATAAAAACAAAGTCCGTCGTCCCATCTGCGATGTCGTTCCTCCTATTACGACCCAGCTGCATGGGTTCTTCAGACCCAGGATTGGACCTTGGTTCAGTGTGAAGGCGTACAGTGACAGGTGAGAAGGCTCGCGGCGAGGGCGTTCTGCCAGGCATCGTCGATCCGGATTACTAGGGTAATCAGCTCGTCCAGATCTTCAGGCAATTCAGTGGCAATAAGTTGATCTTGAACATTGGAAGCCAGCCCCTGGAAGAAGACGTCTTGGAGTGCGGCTGGATTCCACTCACACTTGGTGGCAATCAATCAATCAATCAACTTTTTTCTTATATAGCGCCAAATCACAACAAACAGTTGCCCCAAGGCGCTCCATATTGTAAGGCAAGGCCATACAATAATTATGAAAAACCCCAACGGTCAAAACGACCCCCTATGAGCAAGCACTTGGCCACAGTGGGAAGGAAAAACTCCCTTTTAACAGGAAGAAACCTCCAGCAGAACCAGGCTCAGGGAGGGGCAGTCTTCTGCTGGGACTGGTTGGGGCTGAGGGAAAGAACCAGGAAAAAGACATGCCGAGAAGGGGGGCAGAGATCGATCACTAATGATTAAATGCAGAGTGATGCATACGGAGCAAAAAGAGAAAGAAACAGTGCATCATGGGAACCCCCCCACAGTCTACGTCTAAAGCAACATAACCAAGGGATGGTCCAGGGTCACCCGCAAGGATGCGGAAGTCCATGGCGTAATCTGCCACTTGGCGAGTGCCCTGCTTCAGCCTCAAAAGGGAGCGCGCCACCTCGCGCCCCAGGGATGTGCGTTGGAACACCTGCTGGAGCACCATGGTGAATGCCTGAAGGGAGGAGCAAGATGGCGACTGATGGCTCCACTCCACAGTGTCCCACGCTGCAGCCCGGCCAAACAGGTGTGAGATCATGCATGTTATCTTCATCTTGTCATACAGAAACCTGCTGGACATAAGTTCATAATGCAGTTCACACTGAGTAATGAAAGGCATGACATCACCAGTTTCCCCGGAGAATTGTTCCGGGCAGGAAAGCTGTGTACAGATGGCAGTCTCTGGTACGGAAGCCGGAGAGATGGCCGGCAGACTTGACGATGGGTGACTGGTGTTACCCTTTGCCGGGTCCGGGCTGACCTGAATGTCGAGCTTAGACAGGAGTTGTTCCATCTGTGAACTCACAGAAGACATAAAGGCATCCTATCATTGAGCTAGCTTGCTTTAGCCAGTGCTGAGAGCGGCGAGCCGATGCGCTTGCTGGGCAAACTGCGTACTATGTTGGCATACCGCAAGCTGGAAAGGGGTGGAGTCCACTGCGTCCATTGTTGGACAGATTGATCTATCGGGTGTGGGTGAGAGGTTAAATTGGACGCTAATGCAGGACTCAGACATCAAGCTCTGTAAGTAAAAACAGTTTACTGAAGCAGTAAACAGGATCTGGTACACAGTAAGGCAGCCCATCAAGAGTAACAAAACCAGGAACATCAGGTAATAGCGTGGTTGAGGATATAGGCAGGTGGTCGTAACACACGTGAGGCTAGCAGGTCAAAACAGAACTGGACAGAAGGCACTAGGCGCATCACTCTGGCAAAGGAGCAGAGCAACAATGAGGAGTATATATATACACCAGGTGATGAAGAGCAGATTGAAAGCAGGTGTGCGTGGAACCCGAGAGAGGGAAACGCCTACCACCAAGAGCCAGAAGAGACAGACAAGAGAGAAAGGGACAGACAGAACCAATCAGGAAAAAACCAGCAAGAGAATAAACAAAAAAGAAAGCAACTGAAAAAAACAAATCAAAGCAAAGAAATAAAAGCAGACAAAACTCAAATTCTGACGGGTTTCGGTTTGAGACATTCCACACGGATTGTAGGTAACACACACAAAATATTTAATATTGCTGGAACAGCCAGCGGACCATCCACAATTTCATTGGCATCCAATATAGTAATGGGTATTAAGTTTGCAAAACATATCCCTCTATGATTTTTCAGGACACGTCTGCAGAAGCAGGCCACAGTCTCAACCTGATAAATTTCCCTCCCCGTAAAACCACTATCACCACAATGGGTTGTCTGCACTAAATTCCCCACTAAGCTAGTGGATTCCACAACCACATTTATCATAAGCCCTGCGGGGTCTCTAATCCCCTGCTTCATGGCCTGCTGCAAAACCCTAATGTTACACTCCCTGTAGAACTCTATCTATGTTCATGGACAGGATAGCAGCACCTTCCCTAGTAGGGTGAAGGCTCTCCGGCATCAGCAAGTCATGGCAACCCAGAACGCAGGCCAGTTATCAATAAAACTAAAGCCGTGCTGTGTACAATGCTGTGCTAGCCACCTATTAAACAAAGTCAACCTCCTAAAAGTCTCATCATTACCCTGAGAGGGGAGGGGACCAGAGACTACTAGTTGATGCTGACACACCTATCCTGCAAGGTCAGAGGTCCTCTCTATATCCATTTTTGTGACTTCTGACTGCTTCATCTAGACATCATTGGCACCGACATGAATAACTATGTGACTGTATCTCATATTGTGTTTTTTAGTCTGTTGACCCTTCTGCAACGTCAATACCCTGAGGTGGGAGGCAATGTCAGGAGCTCTAGCCCCAGGGATACATTTAACATCAGCCGGCATCCATAACCTAACTTTGCAGGTGATACAATACCCTATCACTAATGCCTGATGTTTCGGCCTGGAGATAGGAGTGGAAGTCACCCGTGGGCTCAAAAAACTGACATCGGGTGTATCCAGGGGAGAAAACTGGTTCACAGTTTGCAGAGGAGAATGTAGTTTGGGTGCCACAACCGGGCGCCAAACCCCACGTGACTTCTGCCAAGCCCCATATGCCTAACCACAGTCCAAAAACCGTACTCCACAGCCAGGGTTTCTGGGCTGATGCCAGTAGGCACACCAGCCAGCCCAACATCAACCTTGCCCATAACATCTATCGCCACAAAGCTAATAAGCTGCTCTAGCTTACTCTCTTTCGGCCAGCATCATGCAAAATTTCATAAAAACACTAAGACTCCTAAAACTGCAAAAAGTAACCTACTCCTTGAAATAAAATTAATAATAAAATAAAGTAAAAATAAATAATAAACTAAAAATTCACAACAAAAGGCAGTGCAGCTTAGTTCAGTTAGCTTATTTTAGCTTTGCTTAGCTTAGTTTATGGCGTCCCGACTTCCCCACAGAGATGGCAGGCTGACTGCCGATGTGGTAGCCACCTCCGCTGCTGCAGCGAGCCTGGCTGGCAACCTGCAACGAGTCGCAGGTCCAGCCAGCAACCTTTGCCGAGTCGTGGGTCAGGCTGGTGGCGTCCAACAATTCGCGGGTCCGACTAGCGGCCTCCAACAAGCTGTGAGTCTGACTGGCAGACAGTGATGAGCCGCGGGCCTGGTTAGCAACCCTCAATGAGCTGCGGACCCAGCCAGTAGCTTCTAATAAATCATGGGTCCGGCTAGTGGGCTCCTACAAGGTGCAGGCCTGGATAGCAACATCCGACAGCCGCGAGCCTGTTTTGCGACCTTCAACGAGCCACAAGCCTGGATGGGGCACTGACATGGCCATGGGCCTAACTGGTGAACTCTGAATGTGGCAGCAGGCTGTAGCAAGTGGTACAGCTGTCTGCACAAACACCGACTGTCTGCTCTGCCGATTGCTGTTCACACTGCTGCTGCTTGCTGTTCACCCTACATGTTAGCATAGTTGGACTAATGGTCTATATGTAATGACTGTGACATCATGCAGCAGACTGTTTTAACTTAATGACATCGAAATGTGTGAATCTGTTTTTAAAATGAATGTAGCCCCCATGGGGCTAAAAGTCACTGAACAGTCATGACCAGGATTTTATCATGTTTGTATCAAGTGTTACATTATGGCTCATTTCTGGTCATGATGAAATGTGAAGACCTTTTGTGACAAATCAAACTAGAGCATTTTGTCCTCTAAAGCTGAGTGAGCTTGAATGAAGGAGACATGCTTCGCTACAGCATTTTTGTCATTGTGTGTTTTTGTGTGTGTTTGTATGACCAAAGCAGATGGTCACCTCACTGATTCTGGTCTGCTGGTGGTTTCTTCCTATGATTCAAAAACACCTGAGGGAGTTTTTCCTAACCCCTGTCACCAGTGCGCTTTCTCGTGGGGTAGATAAGATTTAAGACTTACACATTTATGGCACCTTGGGGTGTTTTGTGCGATTTGGCACTGTACAAACAAACTGAATTAGCACAGTCTAAATATAAAATATACTTCAAACAAAGTTCAAACAAAAATTTCTGTGCAGAGAAAATATGTTTTTAAAAATCACATTTTAAGAACAGAAATTCACTGATTCAGTGAGAGGGTTTAAAGGCCGTAATGTCAGCGCACATAATCAACAAGGTCACGCCAGTTTGGAAAATCCTATGAGAAATTCACATATTGTTAGCTGGCTTTTGCAATTATTTCCACAGAGCTCATTTGAAAAGATATTTACCCTCAGAGCCCAATTATATCATCCTGCTTTTGTTTACTGCTGAACCTTTTAAGGCTTTTCCACGGGGAGCAGAATCTGAAGCACCGCGGCTCCAAGCTGAGCACGGAAAACAGCAAATGAGTTCACGGTGACAGTGGCTGACTTTTAAAGATAGCAAAAAAAACTGTGCAGGAAATAACAGATCTACTCCTTTCTATCTCACCGAGGACAAAACAACAGAATATAAGAGCTTGAAGGAGAAATGGGGACAAGAAGACAAAGATTTGGCTGATGACCTGAAAATCCAAAGATCTAGGTTTGTAAGGCAGTGTCTGGAGGTCATCATGACTCTGGAGGAGGAAGATGGAGACGTCTGGCCCTGCCGCCGCCTCCCTGCTGCTCGGCTGCACCATCATCGTCAGACATGGGGATGGAAGTGAAAGCCTCGAGCGTGCCGTGCACACAGATTACAGGCTGTTTGAAAGGACACAGAAAATGTTAAAATTACCTCCTCCATGCCACTAAAGAGCAGAACCCAGAGTGAAAATGATTATTTTGATCGTTAACTCTGCGCAAAAATACAACAGGGGGTGTGTGTGTGTGTGTGCGTGCGTGTGTGTGTCAGTGTCAGTGTCGGGCACAGACAGATTACAGTTAATCAGCTAACTGAAAAGTTATCTTTTATAAAGCTAAACCAATAAACCACCCAAAAATTTATCAGAAGCTACAGCTAACCGATAACCCATAATTTTTAGTATTGCTTCCAGTACACTTGCAACTACTAACAAGCTGATTTTGAATTTTAACACCACAATTGGTTCTGGTAGCATTAAAGGCAACCACAGACCCAAACAATGAATCAGCACTTCTGTCTTGGTGCACCCTGCCCACTACTGGAAGCTCCAGTTTACTACATATTTTGCAGCAGTGAAGCAATTGAGAGGAGCTAAGGGCCATGTCCCATTGGCGTTGAGGAGGATTTGCGCATGAAATGAGGAGACAACAGCTGAGCGTCTGCAACAAAGGTGGACGGAAATGACAAATGTCCCGGGGTGGATCAGCGAATACATGAGGAAGAAAAGTGGATATAACAGGGAACAGAAGCGAAGGCGACCGCGGAGGCGCCCCCATGAGGGGCACAGCGGCCGTGATGCACTCGCTTCATCCGTGCCCACTCTGTCTGCATACGCGACATACCATTTGCGACCGTGATGTGGCCATGCTGGGCACGCGTCATATCTGTTTTGCATGCTGTCCCGGTCCACCGCCAAGCCGCGCCAACCCGTCGGTTGCGGATATCAGTGGATGACAGGGGATATGCGGCGCGTTGGTTGTGTATGTCCTGCGTATGTCTTCAGTATGTGTTCAGGCAGTGATGCGGATCTCATCCACAGCAGGATTTTTGAGCTGCTCAAAAATCCTGGCTGCAGACATGCGTGCCTCTGCGGATGATCACAGACGTGTTCGGATGGCGGCCGACTTGTTGGGAAAGTGTAAGTACACGGACCCACAACAGGGGGCGCAAATGAACGGACAATAGAATAGGTCAAATAACAACACTTTACTGTTGCGAACGTGCACAACAAACACAACAGATTCCACAATAGATCAAAGGTCAAATTGCAAGGTGTCGTGTGGGCAGGCTCGAAGATAGGAGACACCTGTCCAAAGCAGAACCGGAACCACACGATTTCCTCCGCCACCAGACCCCGGGAATACTGGAGCCGCCAAGTCCCGAACTCCCAGGTGGCCACTGCCTCCGCGTGTCGGACCTGGTACTGCTGGCGAGGAACAAAAACACAATTAAACGTGGGTGCGTCTGCACCCAGCAATCTGCACGGCAGGGAAGCTACCTCCACCTCTCGTTGGAGAAAAAGTCTGTTATCACTCACAAAAATCACAACAAAAAGGCTTTCTATCAAGCAGTCAGGCTGAGGATATTACCTTTCAGGTAGAACGATATCTCGGCAAAGAGGTGGAGATGACGTCTTGCTGATATACCGATGCAGATCAGATGAGTGGTGACAGCTGTCACAGGTGATGAGTGTCAGCTGTCACCCCGGCTGCTCCTGTGAGGCGGCAGCGCCCTCTGGTGGTGGTGGGCCAGCAGTACCTCCTCTTCAGCAGCCCACACAACAGGACCCCCCCCTCAACGGGCGCCTCCTGGCGCCCGACCAGGTTTGTCCGGGTGGCGGCGGTAGAAATCGGCCAGGAGGGCCGGGTCCAGAATGAAGCTCCTCTTCACCCAGGAGCGTTCTTCAGGTCAGTACCCCTCCCAGTCCACCAAATACTGGAAACCCCGGCCCATCCTACGGACATCCAAAAGCCGGCGCACAGTCCAAGCCGGCTCGCCATCGATGATCCGGGCAGGAGGCGGTGCCGGACCCGGAGTACAGAGGGGTGAGGTGTGATGTTGTTTGATTCGGGACACGTGAAATACAGGATGGATCCGCAGTGAGGCCGGCAGCTGAAGCCTCACTGCGGCTGGACTGATGACCTTCTGGATTTTGAAGGGACCGATGTAACGGTCCTGTAACTTGGGGGAGTCCACTTTGAGGGGGATGTCCTTTGTCGACAACCACACCTCCTGCCCTGACCGATACGCAGGGGTCGGGGTCCGCCGACGGTCTGCATGGGCCTTTGACCTCATCCGGGCCCTCAGCAAGGCAGAACGGGCGGCACGCCACACCCGACGGCACTTCCGTAGGTGGGCCTGGACCGAGGGCACACCGACCTCTCCCTCAACCACTGGAAACAAAGGCGGTTGGTACCCCAGACATACCTCGAAAGGGGAGAGGCCGGTGGCTGACGACACCTGGCTGTTATGGGCATACTCGATCCAGGCCAGATGGGTACTCCAGGCCGCCGGGTGCGCGGCTGTCACGCAACGCAGGGCCTGCTCCATCTCCTGGTTGGCCCGTTCTGCTTGCCCGTTGGTCTGGGGATGGTACCCGGATGAGAGACTCACCGTGGCCCCCAGTTCCCGGCAGAAGCTCCTCCAGACGTGCGAGGAGAACTGGGGACCGCGATCTGAGACAATGTCTGTTGGGATCCCATGCAGCCGGACGACGTGGTGAACCAGGAGGTCCGCTGTCTCCTGGGCCGTCGGGAGCTTCGGGAGGGCCACGAAGTGGGCCGCCTTGGAGAATCGGTCCACTATCGTGAGGATGGTGGTGTTGCCCTGGGACGGCGGGAGACCCGTGACAAAATCCAGGCCGATGTGGGACCAGGGGCGATGGGGCACGGGCAGCGGCTGGAGCAGACCCGAAGCCCTACGATGGTCAGCCTTGCCCCTGGCGCAGGTGGTGCAGGCCTGGATATAATCCCGGACGTCGGCCTCTAGGGACGCCCACCAGAAGCGCTGCCGGACAACTGCCACGGTTCTTCGCACCCCTGGATGACAGGAGAGCTTAGAGCCGTGACAGAAGTCCAGGACTGCAGCCCTAGCTTCTGGTGGGACGTAAAGTCTGTTCTTCGGCCCAGTTCCGGGGTCCGGGCTTCGTTCCAGGGCCTCCCGGACGGTTCTCTCTACGTCCCAGGTGAGGGTGGCCACGATAGTGGACTCCGGGATGATGGGTTCCGGTGGATCCGACAACTCCGTTTTGACTTCATCTTCATGTACCCGGGACAAGGCATCCAATCTCTGGTTCTTGGTCCCGGGACGGTAGGTGATCCGGAAGTCAAAACGGCCGAAGAACAGTGACCAGCGGGCTTGCCTGGGATTCAGCCGCTTGGTGGTCCTGATATACTCCAGGTTACGGTGGTCAGTGAAAACCGTGAATGGCACGGACGTTCCCTCCAACAGATGTCTCCACTCTTCAAGAGCCTCTTTCACCGCAAGGAGTTCTCGATTGCCGACGTCATAGTTCCGTTCGGCCGGGGTCAACCTGCGGGAAAAATAGGCACACGGGTGAAGGACCTTATCGGTCTTCCCGCTCTGGGAAAGCACAGCTCCTATCCCTGAGTCCGAGGCGTCCACTTCAACCACTAACTGGCGACTAGGATCGGGCTGCACCAGAACGGGTGCAGACGAGAAGCGCCGTTTCAACTCCTTGAACGCGGCATCGCAACGATCCGACCAGGTGAAGGGAACTTTTGGTGAGGTCAGGGCTGTCAGGGGGCTAACTACCTGACTGTAGCCCTTAATGAACCTCCTGTAGAAATTAGCAAAGCCGAGGAACTGTTGCAGCTTCCTACGGCTAGTGGGTTGGGGCCAGTCTCTCACCGCCGCAACCCTGGCCGGATCAGGAGCGACGGAGTTGGGGGAGATGATAAACCCCAGGAAGGACAAAGAGGTGCGGTGGAACTCACACTTCTCGCCCTTCACAAACAGCCGGTTCTCCAACAACCGCTGCAGGACCTGACGTACATGCCGGACATGAGTCTCAGGATCCGGAGAAAAGATGAGTATATCGTCTAGATATACGAAGACGAATCGGTGCAGGAAATCCCGCAAGACATCATTAACTAATGCTTGGAACGTCGCGGGGGCGTTGGTGAGGCCGAACGGCATGACCAGGTACTCAAAGTGACCTAATGGGGTGTTGAATGCCGTCTTCCATTCGTCTCCCTTCCGGATCCGAACCAGGTGATACGCATTTCTAAGATCCAGTTTAGTAAAGATTTTGGCTCCATGCAGGGGGGTGAACACGGAATCTAATAATGGCAACGGGTATCGGTTGCGAACCGTAATCTCATTCAGCCCCCTGTAATCAATACATGGACGAAGTCCGCCATCTTTCTTGCCCACAAAAAAGAAACCTGCCCCCATCGGGGAGGTGGAGTTCCGGATCAGCCCGGCAGCTAATGAGTCCCGGATGTAGGTCTCCATTGATTCGCGCTCAGGTCGTGAGAGGTTGTACAGCCTGCTGGACGGGAACTCAGCGCCCGGAACCAAATCAATGGCACAATCGTACGGACGGTGCGGGGGAAGGGTGAGTGCCAGGTCCTTGCTGAAGACGTCAGCAAGATCGTGGTACTCAACCGGCACCGCCGTCAGATTGGGCGGGACTTTGACCTCCTCCTTAGCCTGGGAACCGGGAGGAACCGAGGATCCTAAACACACCCGATGGCAGGTTCCGCTCCACTGAACCACCACCCCAGACGGCCAATCGATCCGGGGATTGTGCTTTAACATCCATGGGATGCCCAAAATCACGCGGGAGGTGGCAGGAGTTACAAAAAACTCAATCTCCTCCCGGTGGTTTCCAGACACCACCAGAGTTACTGGTGGTGTCTTGTGTGTGAGTAAAGGGAGGAGGGTGCCATCTAGTGCCCGCACCTGCAATGGCGTAGGAAGCGCCACCAGAGGGAGCCCTACCTCCTTTGCCCATCTGCTGTCTAGCAGATTCCCTTCTGACCCCGTGTCCACCAGTGCTCGGGCTTGAAGGGTTAAATCCCCGCTCAGGATTGTGACTGGGAGTCGTGTGGCAATTTGTGTGTGTCTCACTTGAATGTCTTGACCCCCCCTTAGCCCAGTCTCTAAGGGCGAGTGTTGACGTTTTGGCCGTTTGGGGCAGTCTCTCTGTGTGTGCTCTGTTGAGCTGCAGAGAAAACACTCTCCACGGATCAGCCTCCCCATTTTGGCCCTGTGCGTTTCCCTAACTACGTCAGCAGGGGGAGCTGTTGCCCCACAAAGCGCTGCGGCTGTGGAGCGTGGGGAGGGCGGCACCTTTTCGAACCCGGAAGGGAGAGGGGCGGCGCGTATCCGGTCACGTCCTTCGCCTCGCTCCCGACGGCGTTCCTCTAACCGATTGTCTAATCGTATAACGAGATTAATAAGCCCGTCTAAATCCCGCGGTTCGTCCTTAGCCACCAGGAGCTCCTTCAGGACCAACGACAGTCCGTTTACGAAGGCGGCGCGGAGGGCAGTGTTATTCCAGCCGGACCTCGCAGCCGCGATGCGGAAGTCGACTGCATAAGCAGCTGCGCTCCGGCGCCCCTGTCTCATTGACAGCAGCACGGCTGAAGCGGTCTCTCCTCTATTTGGATGATCGAACACTGTTCTGAACTCCCTCACAAACCCATCATATGTCAGAAGGAGCCGTGAATTTTGCTCCCAAAGCGCTGTAGCCCAAGCGCGTGCCTTGCCGCGAAGCAGATTAATTACATAAGCTATCTTACTAGCATCAGTCGCGTACATGACGGGACGTTGTGCGAAGACGAGCGAACACTGCATAAGGAAGTCCGCGCACGTCTCCACACAACCTCCGTACGGCTCTGGAGGGCTTATGTATGCTTCAGGGGAAGGTGGGAGGGGTCGTTGAACGACCAGTGGAACGTCACTGTTACGCACAGGGTCGACAGGAGGGAGAGCCGCAGCAGCGCCCTGAGGGCGCGCCTCCACCTGCGCGGCGAGAGCCTCCACCCTGCGGTTAAGGAGGACGTTCTGCTCGGTCATTAAATCCAACCGAGCCGTGAAAACGGTGAGGATCCGCTGCAACTCACCGATCATTCCTCCTGCGGGCGCCTGTGCGCCCTGTTCTTCCATTGGCCGTTCAACAGCCGGTTGACGCCCCTCGGGATCCATGACGTTGGCCGAGATATCCTGTTGGGAAAGTGTAAGTACACGGACCCACAACAGGGGGCGCAAATGAACGGACAATAGAATAGGTCAAATAACAACACTTTACTGTTGCAAACGTGCACAACAAACACAACAGATTCCACAATAGATCAAAGGTCAAATTACAAGGTGTCGTGTGGGCAGGCTCGAAGATAGGAGACGCCTGTCCAAAGCAGAACCGGAACCACACGATTTCCTCCGCCACCAGACCCCGGGAATACTGGAGCCGCCAAGTCCCGAACTCCCAGGTGGCCACTGCCTCCGCGTGTCGGACCTGGTACTGCTGGCGAGGAACAAAAACACAATTAAACATGGGTGCGTCTGCACCCAGCAATCTGCACGGCAGGGAAGCTACCTCCACCTCTCGTTGGAGAAAAAGTCTGTTATCACTCACAAAAATCACAACAAAAAGGCTTTCTATCAAGCAGTCAGGCTGAGGATATTACCTTTCAGGTAGAACGATATCTCGGCAAAGAGGTGGAGATGACGTCTTGCTGATATACCGATGCAGATCAGATGAGTGGTGACAGCTGTCACAGGTGATGAGTGTCAGCTGTCACCCCGGCTGCTCCTGTGAGGCGGCAGCGCCCTCTGGTGGTGGTGGGCCAGCAGTACCTCCTCTTCAGCAGCCCACACAACACGACTCATACAGGAATGTTACACGGTTATTGCGGTTGTTTGGCGGCTGTGGGCCACTTTTGTGTACATTCCATCCGCAAATCCTCCTAAACGCCAGTGGGACAAGGCCCTAAGCTCAACTCTACACATACAAAAGCAAGCCATTATTCATTAACAGAATACAGCAGTGCCACAGTGAGGCAGAAGTCTTGGAAAATAAAGCAGTTTTGACTTATGGTTTTGATTTAAAATCATCAAATTAATCTGGATAGAATAACGCCACTAATGTAAATTCTGTCATTTGTACAAAATTAAAATATAACACATATCTTTTAATTTTAAAATAATGCACTAATTCTGAAGTTTTGTAACAAACACAGACAGATGCCAAATGGATTATGGCATGACTCATTCATTCATTCATTCATCTTCTACCGCTTAGTCCAATTAAGGGTCGTGGGGGGTTGGAGCGAGGCAGGGTACACCCAGGACAGGACACCAGTCTGTCGCAGGGCCACACATAGACAAACAAACACAGACACACCCACACACACACCTACGGACAATTTTAAAGATTCCAATCCACCTAACCCGCATGTCTTTGGATGTGGGAGGAAACTGGAGCACCCGGAGGAAACCCACGCAAACACGTGGAGAACATGCAAACTCCACACAGAAAGGCCACGGGAATTGAACCCACGACCTTCTCGCTGTGAGGCAACAGTGCTAACCACTAAGCCACCGTGCTGCCATGACTCATTCATTCTACGTAAAAACCAACACTTAATGTGAGGTGTGTGTGTTGGTGTTTACATATAAATGTACTTTTGTAAAATATGCCTTTTTTATTTGTTAAAAAAAAGCCATTTGCAAAAGCCAAAAAGTCAAGTTGTGATTAGACAACCATCTGATATAACCTGGGTCAAAACAAATAGAACACTGCCATCTAAAAAGAGTCTACCTGAGGAACTCAAACAATGTCCAAATATTAACCGGTTCAAATATTTATATAAAGAAATGGTGTTCTCTGGATATGTATCAGATGAAACAGGATGAGTTTGTGTGTTGTATGAAGAAATTGCTACACTTGAATCCTTACTACTGAAAATGTATGGTGGCAACTTAGCACATAAGAAATATTCGTTCGGGAAAA